>NW_021941605.1:0-40000 GCF_902148855.1 Sphaeramia orbicularis | reverse complement strand
TGAAAACTAACGAAATGACGAAAACTAGAATTGTTAAAACATTTTCGTTAACTGAAATAAAAACTATAATTAAAAGAAAAAAAACGATAACTAACTGAAACTGTATTGTGTGTTTACAAAATGAACTAAAATGGATAAAAATTATGGATAAAATTCCCTTTGTTTTCGTCTTTGTCAATGTTGATTGATACGAAAGCAATTTATTTCGCTCGAGCAATTTTAGCTAGTGGCACCATATGATATTTAAGGGTCCGTCACTTGTGGTTTCCAGTCATCTTCTGGTCCCCGCTCTACCTGGAAACATGGAGACTAAAGTTGGGTAAACAACTAAAAAATTGCAGTCAACTTATTTTCATGGTCGATTACGTCGACTAATGGCAGCAGCACTGTATTAGTCCGTCGTCAGAGCATAAGACAATGCCAAAATCAGTGTTTGAATGTTTTTAGTGCTTTCCAATGGGACCTGAATGTCTTCATCTCCACCAGGGGTCACCAGTCCTGGTCCTCGGGGGGTGGTATCCTGCATGCTTTAAATATGTCCCTCTTCCAACACCTGATTCAAATGATCAGCCTCTACTCCAGCTCTGCAGAAGCCTGATTTCATGACCGTCAGGTGGACTGGAAGAGGAAAACATCTAAAACAGAGGGGTCCAACTCCTGTTAGTTCAGTTCCACATTCAGCTAAATCTGATCTGCAGTGGACCCACCAGTCCAATAAGAACAGAAGAATATAGAAATGATGTCAACTCCAAACTTTTCTCTCTGTTTTACAGTGAAAAACGTAAAATTACATTCTGAAAATGTACATCTACCAACTATCCTTTAAAACAATGTGAAAAACATGAACAAACTGAAAAAAAAAGTAATGTTAACACTATTCTGCTTCAGTTGATCATTTCCATATGTACATTATAACTGACAGATCACAGTGGATCTACTGCAGTGGTTTCCAACCTTTTTTGGTTTGTGACCCCATTTCAACATCACAAATCTGTGGTGACCCCAGACATTCAAAACTTTTCTTTTTTTGCTAAAATTAATTTGTTTTTGACCATGTAATATATTTTTTTATACTATGTAGCAAATAAACATCAATTTTAGATGACATTTAGGCTATATAATGTATATAATGGAGCTTTTTTTTTTTTTTAATTTTTGTTAGGAAAAGTGTGTGGTGTTTTAATTATTATGACATATATTGAATTATTAAAATATATTTTTTATTAGTATTTTTTTAATTATTAAAAATGTATACCAATAATGTATACCATGTATACCAAATCCATATGAAGACAATAGAATATCATAATTATTGATGTGAAAAGTTAAATCTATAGAAAGTGAAAGAAAAAAAATCCTTCACATGCAGCTATTTCATGTCCAGACCTATTTTTGGTTATGTAGGGAAAAAAATAAATATTTTTTTTAGATTAGTGACCAAATAATCTTAAATTCCAATGAAGCCATGCTTAAGCAGAGGGTTAAATGCTTACTTTCTGAAATGTCCATTGGTTTAGCTCATTTGATTAATTACTGATAAAAAAAAACATGTTCTTTGAGAAAAGTGAAATTCCCTACAAAACCGGCACCATCTGATATTCAAATGCTTAAAAAAGCAATTCCCACCAAGTTTTCAGGCAAAATGATTTTTATAATGATAAAAGAATGTATAAAAGGTCATAAAGCTATACTGAAAATAAAAATATATGATTGAGATTTCACATTATTGCAGTGATAAGTTCTGTTATTATTCATTCTTAGAGAACTTTCTGAGGGACTGAATTTAGTTTCATTTAAAAAGTTCCATAATTTTCTGGAAAATTCTTTTTTGGCAAAAATTTTAATGGATTTAGAAACTTAAGATGTTATACTATTGAAGAACAGAAAGTTTGAAATCATTATCTCAATTCTACTTTTTTGATTCAAAGTCAACAGGTGCGTGACTTGACCCTAATCGATTACTAGAAATTTCAGGTGACCACACATGGGGCCTCGACCCCAAGGTTGAAGAACTCTGATCTACAGATACACCAAATATTTAGTAACAGCTGGAATATTATTACAACTGCACTTCTCTGAAGACGTTTCAGGTTGTTCATATTTGTTCAGGTTATTCAGATTTTTTTGTGAAATGATACTTTGTTTTAGTGTAAATACATGAAAACATTTACATTTACAAGGAGAAAAAAATGGAGTTGTGAGTATTTAGAGGTTATTATGGGATTGAATTGTTCTGAATGTGGAACCTGAACTAAAATGATCGTTAAAATCTTCAGTGTAATTTTTGCATTTCACAAATTCATCCCAGGGGTCGGACCGGACCCTTTGGTGGGCTGGATTTGGCCCCCGGGACGCATGTTTGACACCTGTGGACTAAAACATGCAGGATACGGCCCTGGAGGCCCAGGACTGGACCCAATGAGCAGACTGTGGTGACCTGCAGAGGGCGCTGCTCCTGTTCTGATCCAAAGCCCAGTCTGAATGTCCCTCTGAACTGGGTTAGCTCCACAATGGAAACTATATTTAGGTCCTCAAGGATTTATTAAGCTTAAGAAGGAGCAGGATTTCCTCAGCTGATAAGGGATTTGTCATAACCGCTGAAATGTGTGCAGTGTGTTTTTACAGACGGTACAAACGTGTCCCTGAACGGTTTTCTACCCAGGAGGATCAGGTGTTCAGGTCCAGTCCAGTCCACCACAGACAGACCCAGGACTGGAGAAGACCAACTGTGGTTCTGATGACGGACTGAGGAGGGGATTCATCTGCAGCTTCACCTGTAGGTGGCGCTAAACATGAGCTCCTCCTTTTTAAAAGTAGAGAAAATTGCAGATTCAAACCTGAACAAATTCTACAATAAGTGGAAATTGTTTATGGATTTTTAAAAACTAAACTAAAACTAAGCATTTAGAAAAAAAAAAAGAAAACTAATAAACATGTATCAGGTCAAATACAACAGGTTTATAAGGAAGGTATTGATCTGGTTGATTAGATAGAGGACTCTGAGAACCTGGTGTAGCAAATATGATACAAATGGTTTTAAAGGGTTGATTAGCTCTGACAAGGAGGTTCTGTTTGTTAATGAGAGAACTCAAAAAGTTCTGAATGCATTTGGATGAAACTTTCAGGAAATGTGGATTCTGGCACAAGGAACAAATTAATAAATTTTGGTTTTGATTGGGGGGGGTTAGGGTGGGGGTGGGGTGGGGGGCTTTCCAATTATCAGATGATCTACACAGAAAAGACGAGTTATCATATTAAAGCTCTGCCGTATGATGTGGCATTTTTACTCTTTTCTTTTGTCATCTTAAAATGCTTCTAATAAGCGCGTGTCAAACTAAAATGTAAAAGAAATCCAAAACTCAAAAATGTTTAATTCTCATATATTTCTGATAAAATTCTGACCAATCATTTTATTCGGTCTGAATGAAATAACTGGCCGAACCTGGCTGAGCCTCCTGTCAATCATCCATAATGGCCGTCCAGCATCCAGTTTGGGTACCTCTGAATCTGACGCTTAACTTGTGCTGCTTCTCCTGTCACTGACCACAGTCTGCTGACCACTGACCACAGTCTACTGACCACTGACCACAGTCTACTGTCACTGACCACAGTCTACTGACCACTGACCACAGTCTACTGACCACTGACCACAGTCTACTGTCACTGACCACAGTCTGCTGACCACTGACCACAGTCTACTGACCACTGACCACAGTCTACTGTCACTGACCACAGTCTGCTGACCACTGACCACAGTCTACTGACCACTGACCACAGTCTACTGACCACTGACCACAGTCTACTGACCACAGTCTACTGTCTAGGATGTGTTTGGATAGAACTCAAATGCACATGTGGAAGGAAAAAAACGGATTTATGAACAGAAACAACAACAACTGAGGAGAACAAACAGGAGTCTGATGAATGAAGGATGGAGATAAAAGTCTGGAAGTCAGCTGTACTGGACTGAACAGGTCTGCATAAAGCTCAGCTTTTCTGACCACAGGACTCATACAGGTACATGTACCTGGTGTCACACATGTAGGATTATGTGGATGAGAAACGTACGGACTAGGAAACCGCAAATGTCCACGGAAAATTCGCAGAGGCCACACGTTCACAGTGCGCGCCCATCCCCTCAGCATCTCATCTTCTTGGTGCAGTGAAGACACTGACCCAGTACTGCACAGACCACACCCTTAAATCCAGACCACACCCTTAAATCCAGACCACACCCTTAAATACAGACCACACCCTTCAATCCAGACCACACCCTTAAATCCAGGTCTACTGATGGAACAGGAGCTGTGGCAGGTGGATGATGTATCTGATTACTGAGGGAGGGGTCCGCGGACACACGGAAGTGGACCGGACCTCCCCCTCTGCTTCCTCCATGCGCATCAGGTGAGAGGAGGAGAGAGGGGGAGGAGCCTCAGAGATCAGGCAGAGGGAAGTGGGTGGGGCTTTGGAGGGAGGCGGGTTGTTCATGTTCAAACTTTTACTGAGTGCTGTGAGAAATGTCACATCAGTAGGTGGAGCTTTAAAGGTGAGGTCATTAATCCATCTTAAATCAACTGTGTTTTGTTTCTAATTAACAAATAACAGTCATGTGATCGCTGTGTGGACATGGATTTCAGTTCTTAACGACTACCCTGATGATGATACAGTTTCCTGTCAGTCTGGTGACGGTGCGTTCGCTGTCAAAGCCGTTAAATGGTTTTTTCCTGTGCTGCGTCGACTGGAGGCTTTGGTCAGTGGTGTGTGACAGGCTGGGGGGGGGGGGGGGGGGGGTTTGAAAACTCAGCAGGATTAAGTATCTGCAGCGGGTGTATGAGTGCCGTAACACTGCAGAACCAACACCCCCCCACCCACCCCTCCACTAGCAGCTGTGTTAATCCCAGTACAAGCGGCATACATTCACAGCTTTGATCTAAGACGCCTGAACCCGACACATTCTAGATAAACTTCTATTCTGACGTTCTCTAAATCCCCACAACATTACCTTTTAGGAGCCGTAATCCCAAATGAGCAGGAGTTTTATGATCCATACGAGCGTCTGTACAAATGTCAAACAGCCGCTTCCATTTCCACATGTACTGTAAACCTCACACAAAGACGTCCAAACAGCCCAGATATGAACCAACCTGTTCACCTTCACTTTTTACAGCGGAGTGTTTGGATGTAGCCCCGCCCCTCCACATGTTAGGCCCTTCTCAAACCTTTTCTGCAACAACATTTTGATGTCATCCAGAATGCACAGAAACATGTCCTCCGTCACATGTGCTTAAATCCTCTGAACCCTTCCATGCCTGAGGGTCTGGACTCATCCTGTGTTTAAATCAGTGTGTTTTTAGGACACTTGGTTGTTTTGTCATTTTACAAATAATCATTTGTATTATATTTTGGTCCACAAAAGAATAATTTCATTTTTGAAATAGTTTTTTTTTTATTTTATTTTATTTAATTTTTTAACATTTCTAAGTATTTAAAAATGTACTGTTTTTTTATGAAATTTTATTTTGAAAATTTGAAAAGCTAAGTATATATAGTATATAATATATTGTATAGTATGTAACAGCAATAGAACAATGTCAACATCCATTTAGTGAATGAGTGAATGAATGAGTGGTCTATATGTTCTAATTAGTGATGAGCAGCAATTATATTTTTTAATCACAATTAATCGCGTGGAATTTCTTGTTTCTGAATTTTCTGCGTCTGAATTTTTTTGCATCTGAATTTTTTGCATTTGAATTTCTTGTTTCTGATTTTTTTGTGTCTGAATTTTCGCGTTTGAATTTTGTGCATCTGAAATTTTTGTGTTTGAATTTCTTGCTTCTGAATTTTTTGCCCCTGAACTTTTTTATTCTAAATTCATGAACATAGCAAAATTGAGAGACAAAAAATTGAGATACTTAATTTCAGTGCAAAAAAATTCCGTGCTATAAATTCACTGGCTTGTATAAATTTAAAATGTGATGACCCAGATGTACTTCCATGTGAACCCTCAGTGTGCCAGTGGAAGGTTCAAACTAACACTGCTGCGTCTGTCGGATGAATCAGGTTCATTTCTTCTGTCTGAATGCAGACACTCACTGCTTTGGAAAACTGCCTCTCTGCACAAAAATGGAACGTTTACTCACTCCCTGGGAATAAACCCAAACCTAGACAAATGACACTTGTATGGCATGTGAACTGTCAGACGCTCATATTTGGACACTCACATCGTGGTCATTACCCATGGCTGTGTTTGTAAAGCGAAGGACCACAGGACTCGTCATCTTTTCTCCTGTTTTTTTTTTTTTTTTTTTAACGTTCAGTGTAGACTCATGTGGTCTGCTTTATTTGTACCTTATTTGTCTTTTGCTAGCGGTGCACAGCTCCAGTCTGCATCATTTACATTTAGCTTCTATAGCTGCAGGCCTCCCTGTATGGAACAACTGTCTATAAGTAAAGCCTGAGGCGCTCCAGGATCTGAACTGTGTCCTAAAAATACAGCAGAACCGACGGCAGTGTTTAGGAAGAGCTGCTGTTCCGACCAGCGTTAAAAAAACAAACAAAAAAAAAACAGACCACAGTGAACACAAAAGGACGTTCAACAGCAGGGAGGAAGTCAGTGGAGGAACAGAATCACATCAGCTTTTGGACCTTCACTTAGATTCAGCCAACATTACAACATGAACAACATATATATATATATATATATATATATATATATATATATATACATACATACATACATGTATTTTTTTATTTTTTTTTTTAATACACACAGGGTGGGGAAGCAAAATGTACAATATTTTGAGGCAGGGATTGAAAGACAGTGTATGACCAATTAGTTTATTGAAAGTCATGAGAATTTATTTGTCACAAGAAAATGTCCATAATAGAAAATGTTTTTATTCTATGTGTCCTCCTTCTTTCTCAATAACTGCCTTCACACACTTCCTGAAACTTGCACAAGTGTTCCTCAAATATTGGGGTGACAACTTCTCCCATTCTTCTTTAATAGTATCTTCCAGACTTTCTGGTAATAGTTTTGCTCATAGTCATTCTCTTCTTTCCATTATAAACAGTCTTTATGGACACTCCAACTATTTTTGAAATCTCCTTTGGTGTGACGAGTGCATTCAGCAAATCACACACTCTTTGACGTTTGCTTTCCTGATTACTCATATGGGCAAAAGTTTGTGAAAAGGTATGGATAATAGTGTTAGGTATGATTATGACATCAGTATATGTTTGGGTTCAAAACAACTGACGTAGTGTCTGCTGAGAAAAAACAACTAAATGTTCATTGGAAATTTTGCTTCTCCACCCTGTGTGTGTGTATATATATATATATATATATATATATATATATATATATATATATATATATATATGTATATATATATGTATATGTACACACACACACACACACACACACACAGTATATGTTCATTTTGTCAGTTTCATTTTTAATTTTACTGGTTTCCATTCATTTAGTGCCCTTTTTTAAAATTTCAAATTACTTCAGTTTGGTGCTTATTTGATCCTTTTTTTTTTCTTTTTTTTTTTTACATTATTTTAGTGAATTTAGTGGATGGAAGTGGTGTGTGCAGCTCATGGTCGTAGTCGAATTACAGAGAAGAGCTGTACTATAAAAAAAAAAAAAGTAAAAAAAAATGGTAATATTCCAGCAGCAGGGGCACCAAAAAAATACTGTAAAATAACAGAAAATAATCATCTCATAAAAATACGGTAATTTTCCATAATTCAAATACAGTTTTTTGCCCTAACTTTACATGAGATTTTGCATATCTTTTTGACTTTTAAATGTTTAATAAAGAATATGTACATGTATTAAAACAATCCAATTCCCTATAAATATATATATATATATATATAAATAATTTTCAGTGAGACTCAGTTGTCCAATCCACTGATAAAAACTGTATTTGGACAGTTTATCAGTGCTTATACATGTTATACATTCACAAAAATACATTTATTCAACATTTTTGTTGTGAAACCTCCTGTAATTACACAAGATATTTGTCAATGAACAAACAAGTCTGGTTCAACTGACAGAACTAATACTTCTGTTACCGTTAACTGTCAGGAATTTTATCTGGTTTTACTTTATTTTATTTTATTAAATTATTAAACCTTAAATTAACAGTTTAATCTCATAAATAGAAAAGAAATATTTGTGAAATTATGATACATTTGCAAATGTATTTTAACTGAATTTTTCTGTGAACAAAGAAAAAAAATTCTTTTAAAAAGTTAATTTAAATTTTTTTGGTTCTTCACAGTTACAGTTTTTTCCTGTTCTTTTCCATTTGACATGTAAAATCACAGTCTGTTTTTGTCATTTCATTGATATTTTCCTGTATCTGAAAAATACAGGAAAAATCTGTCAAATAAACAGTGAAAATTCTGTTCAATTACAGATTTTTTTTACAGTGTAGTTTTTGTTGCCGATAATACCCTTGCTGTAGACGTGGGTGGAAGTGGTGTGTGCGGCTCAAACACAGAACAGCTGATTGTGAGTGTGTTTGGTAAACTTGTGGAGGAAATCATCTGGGCGGTAAATTGCTGTTCTCTGGCAGAGCCTTGGAGGTTCAGCCTGGACGTAGAAATAGCTGTGTCTCTTTTAATTAACTACAAATCAGGCCAGAAACATAAACAATAAACTGCTGTAATATCCTCATGAATTTGAGCCCAATTTTCACCATGAAGACACCGCCGTTTCGAATCTCTTTTTTTTTTTTTTTTTTTTTTTGCCATTTGAAATGATCTAACTAAGCCACTGATTTGCATTTTTGTCCAGTTAATCTGATTTTTGTATGTGTTTAAGAGGAAAATATCTGTGGGGAAAAGTGTCCACGTCGTCCTGCCAAAGCCTCCATCTGTCGCCCTTCGCTGTCGCATGTGAAAACTGCCAAAAAGAGGAAACCATGGAGGAAGGAGACGAATCTGAGCCGAGGTCAAAGAGTTTAATGTAGAAAAAACTATTTAGCCAATTATATTATTGCCTGGAGGAATTAAAGCAGCCAAACACCGGTTAATAAAAGGAATTATCCTTCCTGGCATCCGATTTTTAGTGTGATTTTTTTTTTTTTTTCTAACGACGACTGAACTCAGATACAGAAATAATCCATCTGTTAGTGCAGAGGCTGGTTCTCCACTCCCAGTATTTAGGGTTTTTTATTTACACGGAGCATTTGTTCGTATTTATTCCTTCATATCGAGGCAGTGAAACAGTGAGGATGAGAACCAAGGTTCGAATAGTTTGGGATTTTTATTCTAGTTTAGTTTTATTTAGTTTGGACTTTTTTTCTCTAATTCAGTTTGTTTACATTCATTTTTAGAGCAGGTTTGATAGTTTTTATTAGTTTTCCTTTTTTCTAAATGCTGAGTTGTAGTTCAGTTGTAGTTCAGTTGTAGTTGTAGTTCAGTTGTAGTTCAGTTGTAGTTCAGTTGTAGTTGTAGTTCAGTTGTAGTTCAGTTGTAGTTCAGTTTTAGTTCAGTTTTAGTTCAGTTGTAGTTTAGTTGTAGTTTAGTTGTAGTTCAGTTGTAGTTTAGTTGTAGTTTAGTTGTAGTTCAGTTGTAATTTAGTTGTAGTTCAGTTGTAGTTTAGTTGTAGTTTAGTTGTAGTTCAGTTGTTGTTTAGTTGTAGTTCAGTTGTAGTTCAGTTGTAGTTCAGTTTTCAGTTGTAGTTCAGTTGTAGTTTAGTTGTAGTTTAGTTGTAGTTCAGTTGTAGTTTAGTTGTAGTTTAGTTGTAGTTCAGTTGTAATTTAGTTGTAGTTCAGTTGTAGTTTAGTTGTAGTTTAGTTGTAGTTCAGTTGTAGTTCAGTTGTAGTTTAGTTGTAGTTCAGTTGTAGTTTAGTTATAGTTCCGTTGTAGTTCAGTTGTAGTTCAGTTGTAGTTCAGTTGTAGTTCAGTTGTAGTTTAGTTATAGTTCCGTTGTAGTTCAGTTGTAGTTCAGTTGTAGTTCAGTTGTAGTTCAGTTGTAGTTCAGTGGTCTCTTTTCTCTTCTTCTCTGTGCTCCTATTCAAATCAATCCCAGACAGGACTCTGCTGCTTTAGTCTCCATGTTTCCAGGTAGAGTGGGGACCAGAAGACGACTGGAAACCACAAGTGAACACAAGTGACGGAGCAAAAAGTGTCGTATGGAGACAGCACAGAAAACTGAGAGAGACAAAGAAATCCATTTAACATCAATCTGACATTGGCTCTGCCTTGACTGCGGAATTTTTGCCCTTTTAAATTCATCCCATGGGCCGGACTGGAACCTTTGGCGGGCTGCATTTGGCCCCAGGACGCATGTTTGACAGCCCTGTACTACAGGATACTCCCCACTTTCCAGTACCTGGTCGTCATAGCGATGCGGTGCGTTACTTCCGTGTCGTCTGCTCACAGTTGCTGATAAACTCAGTCATTGTCTGTTAGGCCTGTGACGGTCCACGTACCGAACCGTTTGGGTCCACACCTGTTGGGTTCGGTCCACAGCTGAACCCAAACAGCACAGTGTGAGGAGAAAGAGAAAAAGGAAGGAAAGACGTCGTTCGATGCAGAACTTTAAATCCGCACAAGTTTCACACGGACATATTAAAGGAGCGCACATTGACCCAAAATATGAAATAACAGCTGATATAAGGTTAAAAAACCAACAAATCTGATGTGAACCTGGAAGGACCAGACTGCAGACCCTCCAGCATCAGTCCAGTCCAGTCTGGACCAGTCCAGTCCAGTTTGGACCGGTCCAGTCCAGTCTGGACCAGTCCAGTCCAGTTTGGACCGGTCCAGTCCAGTCTGGACCAGTCCAGTCCAGTCTGGACCAGTCCAGTCCAGTTTGGACCAGTCCAGTCCAGTTTGGACCAGTTCAGGTTCAGGTGTAAGACAACAACCAGGAAAGAGACGGAGAGAAGACAGACGCTGTTTGGCCCCGAGGAACTACGGCAGTTCTGAAACACTGACACTAGCTCTGTGTGTGTGTGTGTGTGTGTGTGTGTGTGTGTGTGTGTGTGTGTGTCACATGCTGTATACCAGAGGAATAAATAGAACGTTGAAAGTGTGTAAAGTTTCACTTTTGTTTCACGACAGCGTTCGTTACATTAGTGATAGACCACACCCCCAGGTATAGAACTGCGCCGCCCCTACCCCCACAGCTCCGACAAAAAAATAAAAATAAAATAAAATCCCCCGTGCGTGCGCACACACACACACACACACACACACAGTGTCCTAAACAGTTGGTTCTCCGTCCTAAACTAAATCCTGTGCTTCAGTTTGTTGTCAGTGTTTGTCTTCAGTTCGTTCCGACAGAATACCAGTTTACCCTCTTGTTAATGTTGAACTTCATGTGGATTTTTTATGTTCTTTTTCTGCAGAATGTGAACTGACAGAACTGGGATTGGATTTTTCTTGTTTGTTCGAAACTACCTTTCAGGGAAAAGTGCAAAACTAATGTTTAAAATACATTTAGTAATATGAATAATTTATTGTATTTTCTATTTGATTTGTAGCAGCAGAATTATATTATTCCTGTTTTTCTATATTCTAGTGTCTCCCAAAATTGGGGGAAAAATGTTAAAAATTCATAAATGCATTAATAGACATTTTTTGGGGGTTTTCTTTCTTCCCGTACTGAACGGAAAAAAACTGAACCATGACTTTGAAAACCGAAAACGTACCGAACCGAAAATGTTGTGTACCGTTACAGGCCTATTGTCTGTGGTCTGGTCAAACTCCTGCTGAATGTTTGCGTCTGAACCTCCTGGACAAACCATGGTGTAGTTTTACAGACTGTCATCATGTGGATTCACCTACTGACAGATTCCAATTTAAACACTGAAGATTCCTGTGTGCCTTGTACATCACTACTACTGTATTTTTTTACCACTTTATTTTCAGGGGAAAAAGCAATTCCACTCAGTGCAAATGTTTAATAATAGGTAAAAAAAACTGACAGATTCACTCACAGCAGACCAGACCCTTCGCTTGCATAAATTTAGAATCTACCCTTGACCCATTGAAGCTGAAAATAAATGCCTCCGCCCTTCCAAAGCTGCCTCATCCTCGGTCACCCCCCCTCGTTTCCTGCTTCCATTCTAATAGTCTCCTCATTCTAATTTCCTGCCGGGGAATTGTATTTCTCTCACCTTTTCCTGCAACGAGCAGCATTTTAAGACTGAGCTCACTTCAATAACTTCAAATTTGGAAATAGCAGGCGGAGTGCAAACATAATAACTGCAGCATTAGCATTTCTGGGGTGAAAAGTAATCTTACCAAGTATGTGAATATATGGGAGCGCTGTCTATTTATAATGCATTATATAGACACTTCCATTAAGGTCACAATGGCTGATGACCAGGCAGACTGGGAGACTGGGAATGTGCTGATGTGTTCAAACATGACCGACGCCTCATACCTGCACCCGAACGCCTCATACCTGCAGAAGGCATGAAGCGTTTTATTATTCATACAGTCATGATGCAATATAGATATGGAAGAGAGAGACGGTTCCAAAGGTATTACACATCGACATAGTGTGAGGAGTATGGAAGGAAATCTGTGGCATCACGTTCTGAATTATAGAAGCCACTGAACTTATAGCACTGAAATTAAGTATCTGAATTTTTGGTCTCTCAGTTTTACTATGTTTATAAATGTAAAATAAAATAAAAAATCAGATGCAAAAAAATTCAGAAAAAAGAAATTCAGATGCAAAAAATTCAAACACAAAAAATTCAGAAACAAAAAAATTCAGACGCAAAAAAATCCGATCACACATCTGGTCCACCAAGGATAAGAAATGGTTCTATCTGAAGTCGAACCGACAGCCAGCCAATCCAGTTACATTAGGCTGGTCATGTGACACCGATGCAGGAAGATGGTCCGTACACATGTGTGATCTGAATTTTTTGCATTTGAATTTTTTGTGTTTGAATTTTTTGCGTTTGAATTTTTTGCATCTGAACTTCTTTAATTCTAAATTTATGAACATAGTTGAGTTCAGAGACAAAAACTTCAGATACTTAATTTCAGTACAAAATAATTCCGATGCTATAAATTCAGTGTGTTTTATAATTCAGACTGTGATCAGACAGATTTGCTTCCACAGTGGAGGACAGTTGAACTGAATTAGATTTCTGGTTGGCGGCAGTTGTCAGGTAATCGCCGCTGTTGTATCTGTTCGCAGCTCCACAGGAAACAGCCCCCGTCCCAACAGCGGCGGCGGCGTTAAGTAAGGCTGCTGTTTTGTCTCAGTAAACACAAGAGGCTTAATGGGATTTCACGATTATCCTTCAAGGCTCGATACTGCAAATCTCCCACACATCCCAGTGCACAGGTGGAGAATATTAATGAACAGTAGTAGGATGCACATCCACCACCGAGACCGACCGCTTTGGAAAGACAGCACGGGAGGAGCTAAACTGTAACTGTGGAGGAGGGAGGGGTTTAGACTACAGCCACACAGAGGGAGGGGTTTAGACTACAGCCGCACAGAGGGAGGGGTTTAGGCTACAGCCACACAGAGGGAGGGGTTTAGACTACAGCCGCACAGAGGGAGGGGTTTAGACTACAGCATCACAGAGGGAGGGGTTTAGACTACAGCCGCACAGAGGGAGGGGTTTAGACTACAGCCGCACAGAGGGAGGGGTTTAGGCTACAGCCACACAGAGGGAGGGGTTTAGACTACAGCCGCACAGAGGGAGGGGTTTAGGCTACAGCCGCACAGAGGGAGGGGTTTAGACTACAGCCGCACAGAGGGAGGGGTTTAGGCTACAGCCGCACAGAGGGAGGGGTTTAGGCTACAGCATCACAGAGGGAGGGGTTTAGACTACAGCATCACAGAGGGAGGGGTTTAGACTACAGCATCACAGAGGGAGGGGTTTAGACTACAGCATCACAGAGGGAGGGGTTTAGGCTACAGCCGCACAGAGGGAGGGGTTTAGGCTACAGCATCACAGAGGGAGGGGTTTAGACTACAGCCGCACAGAGGGAGGGGTTTAGGCTACAGCATCACAGAGGGAGGGGTTTAGACTACAGCATCACAGAGGGAGGGGTTTAGACTACAGCCGCACAGAGGGAGGGGTTTAGACTACAGCATCACAGAGGGAGGGGTTTAGACTACAGCCGCACAGAGGGAGGGGTTTAGACTACAGCCGCACAGAGGGAGGGGTTTAGGCTACAGCGTCACAGAGGGAGGGGTTTAGGCTACAGCATCACAGAGGGAGGGGTTTAGACTACAGCCGCACAGAGGGAGGGGTTTAGGCTACAGCGTCACAGAGGGAGGGGTTTAGGCTACAGCGTCACAGAGGGAGGGGTTTAGGCTACAGCATCACAGAGGGAGGGGTTTAGACTACAGCCGCACAGAGGGAGGGGTTTAGACTACAGCCGCACAGAGGGAGGGGTTTAGACTACAGCCGCACAGAGGGAGGGGTTTAGACTACAGCATCACAGAGGGAGGGGTTTAGACTACAGCATCACAGAGGGAGGGGTTTAGACTACAGCCGCACTAGGGAGCTTTTGAACGGCCACGTCGCGGTGTACGTGTGTGTAGGGATGTAACAATTACCGGTACACTGCAAAAAATAAAACCCATAAAAAAATGGTAATATTCCAGCAGCTGGGACGCTGAAAAAATCCTGTAAAATAACGTAAAATAAGCATCTCATAAAAATACAGTATTTTCCATAATTCAAATACTGTTTTTTGCCCTAACTTTACATGAGATTTTGCATATTTTTTTTGACTTTTTAATGTTTAATAAAGAATATTTACATGTATTAAAACAATCCAATTCCCTATAAATATATATATAAATAATTTTCAATGAGACTCAGTTGTCCAATCCACTGATAAAAACTGTATTTGGACAGTTTATCAGTGCTTATACATGTTATACATTCACAAAAATACATTTATTCAACATTTTTGTTGTGAAACCTCCTGTAATTACACAAGATATTTGTCAATGAACAAACAAGTCTGGTTCAGCTGACAGAACTAATACTTCGTTGACGGTTAATTGTCAGTAATTTTATCTGGTTTTATTATTTTTCTTTTACAGTATAAAACTATAAATCAACAGTTTAATTTCATAAATAGAAAATAAATATTTGTGAAATTACGATACATTTGCAAATGTATTTTAACTGTGTTTTTCAGTGAAAAAAGAAAAAAAAATTCTTTAAAAAAAATGGAAATTTTTTGGTTATTCCCAGTTATAGTTTTTTCCTGTTCTTTTCCATTTGACATGTAAAATCACAGTCTGTTTATGTCAATTCATTGATATTTTCCTGTATCTGAAAAATACAGGAAAAATCTGTCAAATAAACAGTGAAAATTGTGTTAAATTACAGACTTTTTTTTACAGTGTATAAGATAAACTGCAGTAAAATTTCTGACGCTTAGCAGACTTTAGAACAGCTCTGCTCGTGTATAATGCAGCGTTTCCACTACGTGGAACCGGCTCGACTGGACTCGAGTACCAGGTCCTGTTCCTGTAGACCGTTTTCATTAGAGCAGGGGACTCAGACTCATTTTCTTTCAGGTGCCACGTCTGACCTTTCAAATGAAAGGTCGGATCAGAGCAGACCTGCCTCACCTTCACTAGTTGCTGTTCCATCGGACATCAGCACAAAACTTTCTCGATATTTAGTAAATATGGAAAAAACACAACTGCACAATGTCGGTTTTTCCATTAAATCACAAAAAATTAGAGTCTGATTTTGACCAACTCGATATGTAAAGTGTCATGAGATAACTTCTGTTATGATTTGCCACCATAAAAATAAAATTTGATCGACTGATTGACTGAAATGCCATGATTTGTTTATTTATTATCGTAAGATGACACGAGAAGTCATTCCATAAACATGGTGACAAACGTAAATATGGTGTTGATTTACAGATATATTCATTATTATTATATATTACCCCTCGATCTTGTACTAAATTAAAAAAATATTTTTATTTTTTTTAATTTTTTTTTTTCATTTATTTATTTACATTTATTAGTATTTTTTAAGGCTGTGGAATTTTGCACTGTGCAAAAACATCCGAAGGGCCAGGTTGGACTAAAACACAGAAAATATTTTAAGTTGTTAATTCAAGATTTTTTACTTAATTGAATCTTTTTTTTTTTTTTGCTTAATTCAGCATTTTTCACTTAATTTAAGCTTATTTATTTATTTATTTATTTATTTATTTATTTATTTATTAGTTTATTTTTGCTTAATGCAATTCAAGACTGTGTAATTTTTGACTTTGTAAATTCATCCTACGGGCCAGATCGGAACCTTTGGTGGGACGCATGTTTGACACTCCTGATTAAAAGGTTTCCTGTTGCACTTATTTGTGGAGGATGAATGGGTTGAACTTCCCCCTGAGAGTCGGTTATTTACCAGTCAGTAATTAATGCAGATACTAACGGTCAGAAGACTCACCCAAATCAATAGGATTCACCCTCTGGGAACGATGCAAATCTACAGCGTCCGCGGTCAATAGTTGTCCACAAGGTTCCTGTTTATAGTAGAAGTGGGTTTGATAGGCAGAACTTGATCCTGATAGAGGCACCAAAGAGTGGGGTTAGAAAACCAGTACATAGACGGTATATGTTAGTTTGACTCGTGGTCAGTTTAACAGTTAACCAGTTCCTGAAAATCACAGATAAATAAACACACACAGCAGCTCTTAATGCAGTGGATTTTTTTGGTGAAATCTGATTTTCTGTGTGTGTGTTTGTTCATATTCCACATTAAATGTGACTTCTATCAGTTTGGAGTTTGAACTAAATGTGACCCTGAAGTGACCCACATGGACTAAAGAGGTCCCGAAGTGACCAGTGTAAACTCAGTGTAAACTTAGTGTAAACTCAGTGTAAACTCAGTGTAAACTCAGTGTAAACTAAATGTAAACTCAGTGTAAACTCACTGTAAACTCAGTGTAAACTCAATGTAAACTAAATGTAAACTCAGCGTAAATTCAGTGTAAATTCGGTGTAAACTCAGTTTAAAGTCACTGTAAACTCAGTGTAAATTCTGTGCAAACTTAATGTAAACTCAGTGTAAACTCAATGTAAACTCTGTGTAAACTCTGTGTAAATTCTGTGTAAACTTAATGTAAACTCAGTGTAAACTCAGTGTAAACTCAGTGTAAACTAAATGTAAACTCAGTGTAAACTCAGTGTAAACTCACTGTAAACTCACTGTAAACTCAATGTAAACTCAGTGTAAATTCAGTGTAAATTCGGTGTAAACTCAGTTTAAAGTCACTGTAAACTCAGTGTAAATTCTGTGCAAACTTAATGTAAACTCAGTGTAAACTCAGTGTAAACTCAATGTAAACTCAGTGTAAATTCTGTGTAAACTTAATGTAAACTCAGTGTAAACTCAGTGTAAACTAAATGTAAACTAAATGTAAACTCAGTGTAAACTCAGTGTAAACTCACTGTAAACTCACTGTAAACTCAATGTAAACTAAATGTAAACTCAGCGTAAATTCAGTGTAAACTCGGTGTAAACTCAGTTTAAAGTCACTGTAAACTCAGTGTAAATTCTGTGCAAACTTAATGTAAACTCAGTGTAAACTCACTGTAAACTCAGCGTAAACTCACTGTAAACTCAGTGTAAATTCTGTGTAAACTTAATGTAAACTCAGTGTAAACTCAGTCTAAAGTCAATGTAAACTTGATGTAAAGTCAGTGTAAACTCAGTGTAAAGTCGGTGTAAAGTCTGTGTGCTTTTCCTTTCAAAGCCTAAGCCTCCTGTTCCCGCCTTCATAGACATTTGGGTCAGTTCTGTTGGAGAGACTGGAACCATAAAATCCTATTTAACACTTCCTCCTGCCTGTTTTGTTAGTATTCACTTTATGCAAATAGGGAATCCTGGCTGTGGGCGATGATTCCAGATGATGTGCAGTGTGTGAACTGTAGCATGGCTTTCACTGACGCTGACTTTTCTTTTTTTTTATTTGTTTGTTGATCAGAATCGACAGTGAGAACCGTCATAGAACCTCTGATTGAGCTTCTGTTTGTCATTATTCCTATTAATTAGAATAAAATAGCAAAACAAACATGACTGATGCACTACAGAGGCATTAAGAGAGAGAGAGGGGGTGGGGGGGTGGGAGGGAGTGAGAGAGAGAGAGAGAGAGGGAGGGGGGAGAGGGGGGAGAGAGAAAGAAGGGGGGAGGGAGAGAGAGGGGGGACGAGAGAGAGAGAGGGAGATAGAGAGAGAGATGTGTTTGTGTTTATTTCATTAAAAATAGCAGCAGTTTATTGTTAATAGGAAACAGGTATAATTAAAAAAAAAAGCAGAACAAACCTTGTTATGAGAATTCTTGAACAAAAATGAAGTCCATAATCAGTGTTGGATCTGCATTTTCTGACCTAGAAAATGTCATTTTTGTGCCTTTTGAACTAAAAGCCTCGTCCTCATCCTGTTCCTGATACTAATCATAATAATAGTCTCATTTCACACATGGTTTTTGATGATAAAGACATTGTAAAATCAAAATGCATGGTAAAAAAATAACATTTTATACTCCACACAGTGATGATATTAACATGAAATTATAACAAAACAAGAATTAGCCTTTAATATTGTGTTAAACGGTAACATTCTCCTCAGATCAGAACTGTTGAACTCAGACCCAGATGGACCCCAGTCCAGTCTGTGGACCCGCTGAATCCAGGTGTTGGTGTTCTAACAGGGTCTGGGATCCAAAACTATAAGGACTGATGTCAGAATATAGATTTATATTATGGGATAGATAGTGCATTGGTTCGTTTGAGTTCAATTATTCTCTTTGTTTCTAAAATGACTCACAGATGATTTGGACTGAATTTATATCAACATTAATTATTATTAGTTTTTTTTAATCCATGGCTATGATTTTAAAAATTCTACCTCTAAATTGATAATATATTATTCATGCTCTTTTGTAATCACTCAGAAACCACTCTAATCACCCAAAAATTACTGAAAAATCACTCAGAAATCACCTAAAAAAAATAACCCAAAAACCACCTAAAAGTCACCCAAAAATTATCCAAAAACCACCTAAAAATCACCCAAAAAACACTAAAAAAACACCTTAAAACCCCCCTAAAAATTGCCCAAACATTAGCAAAAAAACCCCCACCTAAAAATCACCCAGAAATTACCCAAAAACCACCTAAAACTCACCAAAAACCACAAAAAACACCCAAAAAACACTGAAAAATCACCCCAAAATTAACAAGAAACACCCAAAAAACACCTAAAAATCCCCCAAACATTAGCAAAAACAACCCATTTAAAAATCATCCAAAAATTATCCAAAAACCACCTAAAAATCATCAAAAAATATTAAAAAAAACACCCAAAAAACACTGAAAAATTACAGGAAAATTATCCTTAAACCACCTAAAAAACACCAAAAACCACCTAAAAACCACAAAAAACACCCAAAACCACTGAAAGACCACCCAAAAATTACAAAAAAAACACCTAAAAATCACCAAAAACATCCCAAAAAAAATCACCATAAACCACCTAAAAATGACCTAAAAATCCCCAGAGCTGAGTTAACAAAACCAGTTAGAAGTAACTAAATCTAAAAATGAGATCAATATTCCAAATTTCAGTCACTTTATCCCAGGGGTCGGCAACCTTTAACACTCAAAGAGCCATTTCGACCCGGTTTCCACGGAAAAGACAACACTGGGAGCCGCAAACACTTTTTGACATCTGAAATGAAGATGTTAGCCTATATATACCGTAAATTCCGGACTATAAGACGCTACTTTTTTCCCACACTTTAAACACTGCGGCTTATATACTCCGACGCAGTTTATACAACGATTTTACCGGTACCACGGCTTGGTGCCGCCGCGGCTGTCGGAGAGTGTGACGCATATTTTGAGCGACGAAAAATAATACTATATATATATATATATATATATATATATATATATATATATATATATATATATTTTTATTTTAATATTTTGAGATCACAATAATCTTACAATTTACAACTGCAATTAAACAAATGAACAAACACAAATCAAATACTTCTTTCAGATATTGTGCAGTTTTGGTGTCACAGGGCATTCCGCGCATGCCGGCTGACACGTCAAGTGCTGTCAAACGTCTCTGAAGAAGGCGAATGCTGACCATCGAAATTGCACAAGGTCTGAAGAAACAAGTTAAAAACTTTGACTTAATAAGAAGACATGGTACACGTTTTGGAGACAAATAACATACACTTCAATCGGACACTTATAATCTATTTTCCCAAGCCACGCAGAGCCGCAACAGAAGGATGAAAGAGCCGCATGCGGCTCCGGAGCCGCGGGTTGCCGACCCCTGGTTTATCCTTTTTTGCAGTGCCCCTCCCCCTCATGTCCACGCTGCTGTGTGGATGTGTGGGCCTGTCAGTCATGTGACCAATGAATCTGAAACCCCCTCATATAGGATTAGACCGGTTCAGAAACAGATATGTACATGTAGATGAAGGCCCAGTCCAGACCCTCCAGTTCCTGAACCAGCAGATACTCCAGTCCAGACCCTCCAGATCCTGAACCAGCAGATACTCCAGTCCAGTCCAGACCCTCCAGATCCTGAACCAGCAGATACTCCAGTCCAGTCCAGACCCTCCAGATCCTGAACCAGCAGGTACTCCAGTCCAGTCCAGACCCTCCAGATCCTGAACCAGCAGATACTCCAGTCCAGTCCAGACCCTCCAGATCCTGAACCAGCAGGTACTCCAGTCCAGTCCAGACCTTCCAGATCCTGAACCAGCAGATACTCCAGTCCAGTCCAGTCCAGTCCAGACCCTCCAGACCCTGAACCAGCAGATACTCCAGTCCAGTCCAGACCCTCCAGACCCTGAACCAGCAGATACTCCAGTCCAGTCCAGACCCTCCAGACCCTGAACCAGCAGATACTCCAGTCCAGTCCAGACCCTCCAGACCCTGAACCAGCAGATACTCCAGTCCAGACCCTCCAGACCCTGAACCAGCAGATACTCCAGTCCAGTCCAGACCCTCCAGACCCTGAACCAGCAGATACTCCAGTCCAGTCCAGACCTGTGAGCTCAGCTGAATGTGTTGGAGGTGTGCAGAGTAAATGGAGTTGTGTGTTCGATGGGCAGGTGATGGAGTGCAGGAGCCCGCCGTGGCCCATCACTCACAGTAATGCCTCCATTACCGCGGTGTGAGTGCACCCAGTGTGTGTCTGCAAGTGTGTGTGTGTGTGTGTGTGTGTGTGTGTGTGCAGCTGGAAGTGTGTCTTATTCTAAAATAGACATACTCCACGGCTTCTGCACCGCAGCATATGGCCTGAAGGCTTAACCCTTATTTCACTGTGAAATGTGGAAACAGGAAACTGATGTTACACACAGAAAGTAGAATCAGCATTATTATTATTATTATTATTATTATTATTATTATTATTATTATTATTATTATTATTATTATTATTATTATTATTATTATTACTTCCTCCAGGAGGTGTTGTGATGACTTTGCTTTGTGTGTTTGTGTGTTTGTGTGTGTGTTTGTTTGTTTGTTCATCTTCAGTGTAAAACTCTTCCACCCATCTTTCCCAGATCTTCCCCACAGATAGGCCTAGGCCCTGGGACCAGCCCAGTCCATTTTGGTCCCAGTAGGACAAAGTTCAAGGTCACAGCAAGGTCACAACATCTACAGTTTTCCATCTGTCATCACTGAGACATTTTCAGAAATTCATCCAAAATTCCAAACGACTCTGATTCTCCTCCAGTTGGATCCACCTGTAGCTTAGAACAGTCTCTTGTATGTGGAACTAAATTGTCCACATCCACTGTGGAATGTGGACTCTGTGGACATTTACACTGAACACTGAAAATCCCATTTCCCACACATTTAAAATTAGAACTCAACTAATATTGATGTGAATTGAATCTAATTGGACAGACACATGACTGGGACCAGATTCAACTTTGTACCAAATATGGTTCCGCTCCGTTTCTCTTCCGTTACGCTCTGTTGACTTTTGTTATTTTTTATGCATCATTTTCAAAAAATCATAAAAAATGCAATTCATCAAATTTCATTCTGACATTAGTTTTGCACATCTGTAGTTCAAACAGAAACAGATCCACACATGCACACTGTTCAGGGTGGTGGGAGGAGGTTTGAGTTCTCTGAACACTGGTTATTGTTATTAATATTCATGACAAAGTAAGTTTTTTACATCTAAAATTATGTATTGACTGACCCTTAAAGGTGCTGGAGACTTTGGTGTCCAGTGTTTCCTCAGTTCTGTCCATTCTCAGTCCTCTCCTCAGTTTCATTCGTCTGTTCGTCTGTCTGTCGTTCCTCAGCTGAATCTCTTGCATTACAGTGAACAGTGTCTTAGTTCCATCCACCACAAACAAACCATGACTTTACATTCAGAACCCAGAGGGAACTGAACATCTGAGGAATTTTGTTGCGACGTGCATTGTGGGAAGCGAAGGTTCATGCAGCCACCTGACAGCGACAGCTGGAACAGACAGGAGGTGGAAACGGCAGGAGCTCCTTCCTTCTGTGCATACTCCTCCAGCTGTTTCCATGTTTCAGCCGTTTCCACATCATGCTAGTTTCATCCATATAATATCCAGAGTTGGAGCTAACACGTTATTAAGTAACACGTTACAGTAACTACGTTAATTTAGTGGTAACGAGCACTGTAACGAATTAGTTTGTCAAAATCAGGAATGCGTTTATCATTACTGCGATTTAAACAGGCTCGTTAGTCATTACTTCGTGTGCATAACTCAGGACTACAGTTTCCGTGGTGGACGTGAAGCGCACGTGATGCAGCGACGTGCAGGTGAATGAATGAAAACAACTACGGCGACAGTCGATGAAAGTCCAGACGTGGGATTTCTCTGGTGGAAATATGCACGTTATTTCGCTTTCTGTCGGTAAAAGACCAGAGGCATGTTGTGGTGAGCTGTGATCTGTGTGGAGGTTGGAAAACTCTGTCCACACCAAAGACTAGAACTTCTGATCTGATGAAACCCTTCAGAAACAACACACACCTGCCAAGCTGCTGAAAAAGACCCTGAAGGGAACGCAGGTGATGCTAGCTCTGCTAATGCTAAAGGAGGGACCGCTCCAGCTAAACAACCAAAGCTGGACTTTCCAAAGCCTGTTGTACACACACACACACACACACACACACACACGCACACACACACACACACACACACACACACACACACACACACACACACACACACACACAGCTGCACAGACTGACAGGTATGATGTAGAAGACATGACGTCTGTGCCAACAGTTGAACCAGTTAGCAGAACACCTGTGCACACTACTGCACTGCCATCACATGTTCAGGTGGTTAGGTGGTGCAGTGCACCTGTGGTCAGACAGGACCGACATGGAAGCAGAGGACTGGACACCTCTGGGGGGGGGCTCCTGTGGGTCAGTGGGCCTTTGGCTGTGGTGTCGGTGGTTTTAAATGAGTGAAACCAGGAGAACCCGTGGGTTGTGTGAGTTCCACATCGCTGTCAGTCATCTGTGGGTGGGGTTTATCTGAGCCAACCGATCAGCTTATCAGCTCCCACTTCCCTGGGTCTGTCTGGAGTCAAGAGCGTCCACTTCCACCACACTGTCCTCTACACCAGTGCTCCCCAACCTGTTTTGTACCATCAACTGGTTTCATACATGAACATTTTCTGTGGACCGGGTACAGGTGCAGGGGTTCCAATACCAAAAGCCTGTGTCAGTTCAGACCATGTGATCTGAAACCCTTCCACTGTAGATCAGACAGTTCCACTGATTCCACAGCAGAAGATCCACTCCCCCCGATGCAGAACCAGTAGAACTCGGGACTGGTTTAACTGGAACTAGACGGTCCCATCTGGGGCTGATGGAGACACACAGTCCAGGTGGGTTCTGTAGATCCAGTCTACTACTGGAACTGTCATCCAGAACACCCAGACACACAAACATATGAGGACGGAAACAGAAGGAGGACTTCCAGGGCTTTAGTGGAGATATCTGCAGGTTCTGTTGGACTGGAGTCCAGAACCAACACAGGTTTGAACTGGACTCAAACATGGACGGATGTACAGGAGCAGTCTGGAGGAGCTGGGGGGTCACTGTAGGACCTGAGGAACCTGCAACTGAGCCAGTCTGTGACCCTGCAGTCTGTGACCCTTCTACAGTCTGTGACCCTGCAGTCTGTGACCCTTCTACAGTCTGTGACCCTTCTACAGTCTGTGACCCTGCAGTCTGTGACCCTGCAGTCTGTGACCCTGCAGTCTGTGACCCTTCTACAGTCTGTGACCCTTCTACAGTCTGTGACCCTTCAGTCTGTGACCCTTCTACAGTCTGTGACCCTTCTACAGTCTGTGACCCTGCAGTCTGTGACCCTTCTACAGTCTGTGACCCTTCAGTCTGTGACCCTTCAGTCTGTGACCCTGCAGTCTGTGACCCTTCAGTCTGTGACCCTTCTACCGTCTGTGACCCTTCTGCAGTCTGTGACCCTTCTACAGTTTGTGACCCTTCTGCAGTCTGTGACCCTTCAGTCTGTGACCCTTCTACCGTCTGTGACCCTTCTGCAGTCTGTGACCCTTCTACAGTCTGTGACCCTTTTGCAGTCTGTGACCCTTCTACAGTCTGTGACCCTTCAGTCTGTGACCCTTCTACAGTCTGTGACCCTGCAGTCTGTGACCCTTCTACAGTCTGTGACCCTTCAGTCTGTGACCCTTCTACAGTCTGTGACCCTTCTACAGTCTGTGACCCTGCAGTCTGTGACCCTTCAGTCTGTGACCCTTCTACAGTCTGTGACCCTTCTACAGTCCGTGACCCTGCAGTCTGTGACCCTTCTACAGTCTGTGACCCTTCTACAGACTGTGACCCTCCAGTCTGTGACCCTTCAGTCTGTGACCCTTCAGTCTGTGACCCTTCTACAGTCTGTGGCCCTTCTACAGACTGTGACCCTCCAGTCTGTGACCCTCCAGTCTGTGACCCTTCAGTCTGTGAGCCTTCTACCATCTGTGAGCCTTCTGCAGTCTGTGAGCCTTCTACAGTCTGTGACCCTTCTGCAGTCTGTGACCCTTCTACAGTCTGTGACCCTTCTGCAGTCTGTGACCCTTCTACAGTCTGTGACCCTTCTACAGTCCGTGACCCTGCAGTCTGTGACCCTTCTGCAGTCTGTGACCCTTCTACAGTCCGTGACCCTGCAGTCTGTGACCCTTCTACAGTCTGTGACCCTTCAGTCTGTGACCCTTCTACAGTCTGTGACCCTTCTACAGTCTGTGACCCTTCAGTCTGTGACCCTTCAGTCTGTGACCCTTCTACAGTCCGTGACCCTGCAGTCTGTGACCCTTCTGCAGTCTGTGACCCTTCTACAGTCCGTGACCCTGCAGTCTGTGACCCTTCTACAGTCTGTGACCCTTCAGTCTGTGACCCTTCTGCAGTCTGTGACCCTTCTACAGTCTGTGACCCTTCTGCAGTCTGTGACCCTTCTACAGTCTGTGACCCTTCTACAGTCCGTGACCCTGCAGTCTGTGACCCTTCTGCAGTCTGTGACCCTTCTACAGTCCGTGACCCTGCAGTCTGTGACCCTTCTACAGTCTGTGACCCTTCAGTCTGTGACCCTTCTACAGTCTGTGACCCTTCTACAGTCTGTGACCCTTCAGTCTGTGACCCTTCTACAGTCTGTGACCCTTCTACAGACTGTGACCCTCCAGTCTGTGACCCTTTAGTCTGTGACCCTTCTACAGACTGTGACCCTCCAGTCTGTGACCCTTTAGTCTGTGACCCTTCTACAGTCTGTGACCCTTCAGTCTGTGACCCTTCTACAGTCTGTGACCCTTCAGTCTGTGACCCTTCAGTCTGTGACCCTTCTACAGTCTGTGACCCTTCAGTCTGTGACCCTCCTACAGTCTGTGACCCTTCAGTCTGTGACCCTTCAGTCTGTGACCCTTCTACAGACTCATTGTTTCCTCGTTTCTTCCTGAAAAAGTTCTCCAGTGAATTCAGTTTTTGACTCATTTCTTTAGCTCATGTTTCTACTGATTCATGAAACGGTGCCAGAGTCAACAGCGGTTTGTGAGGAAACGATCGCTTCTCAAAATCAAATCTCTGCAAGACTAATGGAAAAAAATTACTTCAATATTAACCACTATTTTATTTTTCTTTGCGGCCCGGTACCAAATGATCCACAGACTGGTACTGGTCCGGGGACCGGGGGTTGGGACCCACTGATCTACATCACACAGCCACAGCAGTGTCCACTGTTCTGTTCTGTTCTGTTCTATTCTATTCTATTCTATTCTATTCTATTCTATTCTATTCTATTCTATTCTATTCTATTGTGTTCTATTGTGTTCTAGTTTGTTCTACTGTACAGATGTGACAGTGCTCTGTCTGCCTCTGCGACCTCATCTTTGACTTTGTGTGTTCATATTTCTTTTCTTTCTGGAGCTTTTTCTTATTTTTTGACACATGAATAAGAAAGTGAGGAGGAAAAATGAAATATTCAGGTGTTGAAAATCGGTTTTGGGCTGAATGTCGGTGTGTGTTTGTGCAGGTGCAGGTGTCACCTTGTCTTCTGAGGCTTCATATAAAAGCCCTTCTGCTGATGCTGCGTCTGAATTATTAATGCAGCTGTAACTCATCTACTGTTCTCGCTCTGGCCTTCTGCTCCGGCACCCACGTTTGACTTCACATCGTCATTGAGTGATTCTAAAAATACAAAGATATAAATGAATGAATAAATGTGCGTAGTCATTAAATCCAGAGCTTAAGTAAAAGGGCTGAGTTAGTGAACGCCACGTGAAAGTGAAAGTGGTTCAGTTCATTCATACGACGGCGCATTAAGGCCACATATGAAAATAAAAACACTGTCACTACGAGAATAAAGTCCTAAAATATCAAAATAAAACCTGTAGTTTTATGAGAATAAAGTCAAATACAAAAACAGTCATAACTGTATGAGAATGAAGTCGTAATATTATGATAATAAAGTCCACAGAGGAGGAGGACACAAATGAACTGTAGAACTGTAGTCCAGAACGATGGCAGATGAAACAAACCGCTGGGGTTTGGAGTTTGAAACCCAGCCCAGAGTAGGTCTGGTTCTAGTGCCTGTGGTTCTTCATGTGTCCACTCCGTCCACAGACCACTGGGCTTTAGAACCACATCGACACTTTAGAGCCGGTTGTTTCCAGACTGATGGTCCGGTTCCATCAAAGACCAGGTTTTACGGCCTCACTTCTCCTCCATTCCCCTTGTGCTGTTTTCTCATACGATCTGTGCTCAGTGCATTTGCCTGTAGACGCTCGGCGTCTCTCGGGGTGAACGGAGCTGTGGGCGAAGCTCGGCCGGATGCTGAGCTTCCACGTGCTGATTGGAAGACGGGTCCAAAGGCTGAATGCGGTTTGATTGACAGCTGTTTTCAGATCTGCTCCTTCACTGACACAGTTCAGTTTAATACCGTCACACATTCTGCTGTGGAATCACAGAAACCAGATGAACTGTTCATTTACTGACCTGGAAGAAAACACAACCACTGGACTAACTGGTACACTGGACTGGACTAACTGGTACACTGGACTGGACTAACTGGGTACATTTAACAGAATTTCAACATTTTCTTGTTTCGGTTCCATAATTTAATCATTTCTTGTTCGAGTTTAACATGGTTAACTGTTGTCTGTGGTTCCTCAGTGTCAGCTCCATGTGCAGGTGGAACAGGAGCTTCTGGAGTTTAAAGGCTCCAGTCCTACACCTGGAACACACTGGGCCAAGGCCGTCTGAGCAGACCAGCTCTGCTGGACATTCAGACCACACCGGTCCGGTCCTGGAAAAGACGCCTACTGGTACGATAAGGACACTGAGCATGTACTGAAAATGGAACGAAGGCACCAATTTATGTTGGAATAACTGGACCATTTTTTTCATGTAAGCGACAATGAGCTTCAGCTGTCTGAAAGAGCAGCAGCACACACTGGTCTGAACTAATGACCGAAACTAACTTTATTGGCCCATTTATTGTTCTGTACAGCCTTAAAGGTGCAGTGTGTATAATTGTGTTCTCAGTCATTCTAAAACTGTCCCAGACATGAAGGAATCCTGTTCATTTCAGTCCTGATCTCAGTCACAGTAGTATTCCACACAGAAGATTCACATTTAAAGCTCAGCGTCAGCCCCCAAATGATGGTTATGATGTCACTGTGTGTTTGGTCTGAGGCTCCGCCCATCACCTGTCTGCCAATCACAGAGTCAGTACCTTAGTTCATCCAGGTTGTCAGTTCCACTGAGCTGCAGCTGAACATTTATGAGCACAAATGTGTGAGCTGAAGAAACCCAGAAGGACTAAAGGGATTATTCCAACGACGACAAAGAGACAGAGAGAGAAAAGAAACAAGGATCTGGAGGAGAAGAATGAGAAACAGACGACTGAAAGAAGAGAAGAATGAGAAACAGACGACTGAAAGAAGAGAAGAATGAGAAACAGACGACTGAAAGAGAAGAATTAGAAACAGACGACTGAAAGAGAAGAAGAATGAGAAACAGACGACTGAAAGAAGAGAAGAATGAGAAACAGACGACTGAAAGAAGAGAAGAATTAGAAACAGACGACTGAAAGAAGAGAAGAATGAGAAACAGACGACTGAAAGAAGAGAAGAATGAGAAACAGACGACTGAAAGAAGAGAAGAATTAGAAACAGACGACTGAAAGAGAAGAATTAGAAACAGACGACTGAAAGAGAAGAAGAATTAGAAACAGACGACTGAAAGAGAAGAAGAATTAGAAACAGACGACTGAAAGAAGAGAAGAATTAGAAACAGACGACTGAAAGAGAAGAATTAGAAACAGACGACTGAAAGAGAAGAAGAATTAGAAACAGACGACTGAAAGAGGAGAAGAATTAGAAACAGACGACTGAAAGAGGAGAAGAATTAGAAACAGACGACTGAAAGAAGAGAAGAATTAGAAACAGATGACTGAAAGAGAAGAAGAATTAGAAACAGACGACTGAAAGAGAAGAATTAGAAACAGACGACTGAAAGAGAAGAATTAGAAACAGACGACTGAAAGAAGAGAAGAATTAGAAACAGATGACTGAAAGAGGAGAAGAATTAGAAACAGACGACTGAAAGAAGAGAAGAATTAGAAACAGACGACTGAAAGAGAAGAATTAGAAACAGATGACTGAAAGAGAAGAAGAATTAGAAACAGACGACTGAAAGAGGAGAAGAATTAGAAACAGACGACTGAAAGAGGAGAAGAATTAGAAACAGACGACTGAAAGAGAAGAAGAATTAGAAACAGACGACTGAAAGAGGAGAAGAATTAGAAACAGACGACTGAAAGAAGAGAAGAATTAGAAACAGACGACTGAAAGAAGAGAAGAATTAGAAACAGATGACTGAAAGAAGAGAAGAATTAGAAACAGATGACTGAAAGAGAAGAAGAATTAGAAACAGACGACTGAAAGAGAAGAATTAGAAACAGACGACTGAAAGAAGAGAAGAATTAGAAACAGATGACTGAAAGAGAAGAAGAATTAGAAACAGACGACTGAAAGAGAAGAATTAGAAACAGACGACTGAAAGAGAAGAAGAATTAGAAACAGACGACTGAAAGAGAAGAATTAGAAACAGACGACTGAAAGAGGAGAAGAATTAGAAACAGACGACTGAAAGAAGAGAAGAATTAGAAACAGATGACTGAAAGAGAAGAAGAATTAGAAACAGACGACTGAAAGAGAAGAATTAGAAACAGACGACTGAAAGAAGAGAAGAATTAGAAACAGATGACTGAAAGAGGAGAAGAATTAGAAACAGACGACTGAAAGAGGAGAAGAATTAGAAACAGACGACTGAAAGAAGAGAAGAATTAGAAACAGATGACTGAAAGAAGAGAAGAATTAGAAACAGATGACTGAAAGAGAAGAAGAATTAGAAACAGACGACTGAAAGAGAAGAATTAGAAACAGACGACTGAAAGAAGAGAAGAATTAGAAACAGACGACTGAAAGAGAAGAAGAATTAGAAACAGACGACTGAAAGAGAAGAATTAGAAACAGACGACTGAAAGAGAAGAAGAATTAGAAACAGACGACTGAAAGAGAAGAATTAGAAACAGACGACTGAAAGAGAAGAAGAATTAGAAACAGATGACTGAAAGAAGAGAAGAATTAGAAACAGATGACTGAAAGAGAAGAATTAGAAACAGACGACTGAAAGAGAAGAATTAGAAACAGACGACTGAAAGAAGAGAAGAATTAGAAACAGATGACTGAAAGAGAAGAAGAATTAGAAACAGACGACTGAAAGAGAAGAATTAGAAACAGACGACTGAAAGAGAAGAAGAATTAGAAACAGACGACTGAAAGAGAAGAATTAGAAACAGACGACTGAAAGAGAAGAAGAATTAGAAACAGATGACTGAAAGAAGAGAAGAATTAGAAACAGATGACTGAAAGAGAAGAAGAATTAGAAACAGACGACTGAAAGAGAAGAATTAGAAACAGACGACTGAAAGAAGAGAAGAATTAGAAACAGATGACTGAAAGAGAAGAAGAATTAGAAACAGACGACTGAAAGAGGAGAAGAATTAGAAACAGACGACTGAAAGAGGAGAAGAATTAGAAACAGACGACTGAAAGAGAAGAAGAATTAGAAACAGACGACTGAAAGAGGAGAAGAATTAGAAACAGACGACTGAAAGAAGAGAAGAATTAGAAACAGACGACTGAAAGAAGAGAAGAATTAGAAACAGACGACTGAAAGAAGAGAAGAATTAGAAACAGATGACTGAAAGAGAAGAAGAATTAGAAACAGACTGAAAGAGAAGAATTAGAAACAGACGACTGAAAGAAGAGAAGAATTAGAAACAGATGACTGAAAGAGAAGAATTAGAAACAGATGACTGAAAGAGAAGAAGAATTAGAAACAGACGACTGAAAGAGAAGAATTAGAAACAGACGACTGAAAGAGAAGAAGAATTAGAAACAGACGACTGAAAGAAGAGAAGAATTAGAAACAGATGACTGAAAGAGAAGAAGAATTAGAAACAGACGACTGAAAGAGAAGAATTAGAAACAGACGACTGAAAGAGAAGAAGAATTAGAAACAGACGACTGAAAGAGAAGAATTAGAAACAGACGACTGAAAGAGAAGAAGAATTAGAAACAGACGACTGAAAGAGGAGAATTAGAAACAGACGACTGAAAGACAAGAAGAATTAGAAGAGTGACGCTGGCTCTACCTCAGTCTGACCACCATCAGAACCACTGAGAGCCAGGACCGCCGTCTGCACCCAGGTTCTAATAGTTTTGGATTTTTCATTATCGTTTAGTTTTATTTAGTTTTAACTTTTTTTTCTCTAATTCAATTCATTTTAATTCGTTTTTAGAGCCAGTTTGCTATTTTTTGTTAGTTTTTATTGTTTTCTAAATGCTTAGTTTTTTTTTTTATTTTTAAATCTTTTCTCTTCTTCTCTGTGCTCCTATTCAAATCAATCCCAGACAGGACTCTGCTGCTTTAGTCTCCATGTTTCCAGGTAGAGTGGGGACCAGAAGACGACTAAACGACAAGTGACGGACCATTAAATATCATATGGTGCCAGCAGCTAAAATTGCTTGAGCGAAAGAAATCCATTTCGTACCAATCCGACATTGACAAAGACTAAAACGAAGGGAATGTTATCCATAATTTTTATCCGTTTTAGTTTTGTAAACACACAATACAGTTTCAGTTATTTATGCTTTTTTCTTTTAATTATAGTTTTTATTTATTTCAGTTAATGAAAATGTTTTTACAGTTCTAGTTTTCGTCCTTTGGTTAGTTTTTGTTCACGATAATAACCTTGGTCTGCACCCAGTCCCAGAGCGGTGGAGATTTCTTTCCAGAGTTTAAGCAGAGCTGTGGTTTTGTCCAACACCGTACTTCCCAGTCTGGTAGAAATGACACTGAAACGGTGTTAAAATGACGCTGCATCGTTATCGAACTAAACCTCGTAAACTCCAGATGTCGTCTCTCATTGTGACTCTGTGGTTGCAGCTGTCGCACCAACATCTGCATGTCCTCCAGCCTTGGGTTCCTGTTGTACTCCTTCACTGTCTGATTAACCCCCCCCCCCCCCCTTTATCTGCTGCCTGTCCGTCTCCTGCTGAATGTGTCAGTTATCTCCTGTGAACGTCAGCTCCTCCCACCCTGATAACACAGACAGGAAGTGAAGCCAGATGCACACTTGATCTCACCACCTCCTCTTAGACAGAAGCCAAATAAAGACCCCCCCCCCCCCCCCCCTTTTCTGCAGCTGATAAATCCAAACCCATTTTCCCCATGCCACCCCCCCCCATGCCCCCCCCCCCCCCCACAGGCTCCGTGCGCCTCATTCCAATATGGCAGTTATTCTGGTCACTGCGCTGATATGCAGATCTGTTGGTGGGGGAGGATTTTAATCACACCACAGTCAAATACTTCCTCTCTACTTCCTCCCACGTCTAAACAAACTCCCTCTAATTGCTTTAGTGTTGGAGATAATCGTTAAATTCAGCCTCACACGTCCACACTGGCCTGTCTGTTGGTCTTATTTTATCCTCACATTAACCCTTAAAGAACCCACAGCTACGTTTGTGTCAGTTCCCAAATGACTTTTTCTCTCTATTTAACCTTTCTTCAGTCATTTATCACCACTTATTATCATATTATCCTCTGTAGTTTGCATATTTTCTGTGTAAATCAGGTATTTATGGAACTAGTTCTGTTTTCGGTTCTCGTAACCAGTTCCGTTTAAGGATCCAGTTCTGTCTAAGGATCTAGTTCTGTTTACGGAACCAGCTCCATTTACAGATCTCGGAACCGGTCCATTCCGACCTCCAAGCACCGCTTAGCGCCCTCAAAGCCCCGCCTCCTGTGGGGTTTGGAGCTGCTCTAACCTGCAGTGAACCAGGAGACCGAGCCGGTCCTCCACGGACTTCAGATCTAGTTCTGAGTAATGCTGTCCATCAGGTCTGACCCATAAATGAATACATGTGTGCACTCTTCTGCAGTGTATATTTTCTTTAACGCTGGTGAACGTCATTTTATTTGACTTCATTAATGCCAACCCCAACTCTAACATCGCTGCATTGTGCCCTGCAGGAAGCAGGCTACAGGCTCCAAACACTGGTGTCTGCAACTAGCAGACCGGTGCAGTGGACGTTTGGTCTGTAAGGGTTAAAGGAGGACGTTTGGGTCTTTAAGGGTTAAAGGTGGACGTTTGGTCTGTAAGGGTTAAAGGTGGACGTTTGGTCTGTAAGGGTTAAAGGTGGACGTTTGGTCTGTAAGGGTTAAAGGTGGACGTTTGGTCTGTAAGGGTTAAAGGAGGACGTTTGGGTCTTTAAGGGTTAAAGGTGGACGTTTGGTCTGTAAGGGTTAAAGGTGGACGTTTGGTCTGTAAGGGTTAAAGGTGGACGTTTGGTCTGTAAGGGTTAAAGGTGGACGTTTGGTCTGTAAGGGTTAAAGGTGGACGTTTGGTCTGTAAGGGTTAAAGGTGGACGTTTGGTCTGTAAGGGTTAAAGGTGGACGTTTGGTCTGTAAGGGTTAAAGGTGGACGTTTGGTCTGTAAGGGTTAAAGGTGGACGTTTGGGTCTGTAAGGGTTAAAGGTGGACGTTTGGTCTGTAAGGGTTAAAGGTGGACGTTTGGTCTGTAAGGGTTAAAGGTGGACGTTTGGGTCTGTAAGGGTTAAAGGTGGACGTTTGGTCTGTAAGGGTTAAAGGTGGACGTTTGGTCTGTAAGGGTTAAAGGAGGACGTTTGGGTCTGTAAGGGTTAAAGGTGGACGTTTGGTCTTTAAGGGTTAAAGGTGGACGTTTGGTCAGTAAGGGTTAAAGGTGGACGTTTGGTCTGTAAGGGTTAAAGGTGGACGTTTGGTCTGTAAGGGTTAAAGGTGGACGTTTGGGTCTGTAAGGGTTAAAGGTGGACGTTTGGTCTGTAAGGGTTAAAGGTGGACGTTTGGTCTGTAAGGGTTAAAGGAGGACGTTTGGGTCTGTAAGGGTTAAAGGTGGACGTTTGGTCTTTAAGGGTTAAAGGTGGACGTTTGGTCAGTAAGGGTTAAAGGTGGACGTTTGGTCAGTAAGGGTTAAAGGTGGACGTTTGGTCTGTAAGGGTTAAAGGTGGACGTTTGGGTCTGTAAGGGTTAAAGGTGGACGTTTGGTCTTTAAGGGTTAAAGGTGGACGTTTGGTCAGTAAGGGTTAAAGGTGGACGTTTGGGTCTGTAAGGGTTAAAGGTGGACGTTTGGGTCTGTAAGGGTTAAAGGTGGACGTTTGGTCTGTAAGGGTTAAAGGTGGACGTTTGGTCTGTAAGGGTTAAAGGTGGACGTTTGGGTCTGTAAGGGTTAAAGGTGGACGTTTGGTCTGTAAGGGTTAAAGGTTAAAGGTGGACGTTTGGTCTGTAAGGGTTAAAGGTGGACGTTTGGGTCTTTAAGGGTTAAAGGTGGACGTTTGGTCTGTAAGGGTTAAAGGTGGACGTTTGGGTCTTTAAGGGTTAAAGGTGGACGTTTGGTCTGTAAGGGTTAAAGGTGGACGTTTGGGTCTGTAAGGGTTAAAGGTGGACGTTTGGGTCTGTAAGGGTTAAAGGTGGACGTTTGGGTCTGTAAGGGTTAAAGGTGGACGTTTGGGTCTTTAAGGGTTAAAGGTGGACGTTTGGGTCTGTAAGGGTTAAAGGTGGACGTTTGGGTCTTTAAGGGTTAAAGGTGGACGTTTGGTCTGTAAGGGTTAAAGGTGGACGTTTGGTCTGTAAGGGTTAAAGGTGGACGTTTGGTCTGCAAGGGTTAAAGGTGGACGTTTGGGTGTTTAAGGGTTAATCTAACCCTACTGGTCTAATTGCTTCGTGTTGGACATAATGGTTCCGTACTGGTTTTATTTTTTCTTCGATCCTTCTCTCACACTTCACTGATTAAAAATTGCACTGGGGAAATCAGTGCTGTCCTTCCACTCCTGCTGCTGAAACAACACACAAACCCTGTAAGACATGGGCGTATGGCTTATTTTCCTGCTGAGTGCCCTTGTAGCCCCCGGTGCCCCCCCCCCCCCCCCCATGTGCAGTTCAAAGGTCTTTCTAGTGCCGCTGTTTCATGTGGACTCCCTCTGCTCTCATGTTGACAGTCCTTTTCCGTTCCACTCCAACGACTTCAGTCAAATTTCACACTTGTCAGGATGCCTGATCCTCCAGCAGAGTGTGTGTGTGTGTGTGTGTGTGTGTGTGTGTGTGTGTACATCACACAAACACACCCTCATCTGCTCTTATCTGTTGGAAAAACTCGGCTCATTCATATGAAAGGCGCAGGTTTTCATTAACCCTTTACAGTCCGCTCATAGAAAGACTCTGACATTCAGCATGTCAGTGTTAGTATGGAAGCAGATCTGTGTCATCAGATCTGGAATTATAAAACACATTGAATGTGTAGCTCTGAATTTAGTTTTTTTTTGCACTGAAATTAAGGATCTGAATTATTTGTCTCTAAATTCAACTATGTTCATAAATTTACAATTTAAAAAATTCAGATGCAAAAAATTCAGATGCTTAATTTCAGTGCAAAACTAAATCCAGTGCTACAAAGTCACTGTCTTTTCTAATTCCAAATCTGATGACACAGATGTACTTCCATACTAATCGCAGTGTCTCAGTCCGATTACTATCATTCAACAAACCCTGATGATAAATGATTAAGCTACGACACGTGTGAGGGGTGGGGCTTGTTGTACCTGGAACCACTTGCTTTGAGTTGTGAGTCTAAATCTGACTTACAAGCGAGCTTCAGATACGCCGCTGCTACTTGGCACACCATCCACGTCACATGGTTACCGTGGTTACCTTGCTGTGGAAGCATCTGTGTTGCGCTGTGCTGGTGTTTTGTGCTTTTTGTGCAGTTTTTTATGCCAAAATTCTTTTTCCAAACCATGGGTCTGACCTCTGTTCACCTGTTCCAGAGACTGTTTCAGCACCACCCGTCCGTGGACAGCGACAGCAGGAGCTAATAATTGTAAGACCTCATATCATCATTATCTGCACATTTACAGTTACATTAAACAAAACTAACCCACTCCAATAAAATACATTTAAATTAAATGGTCATGAACGTTCCAGAGCCGCAGGGAGCGTCAGCAGAGGGACGGCAGATGGACTACATGTCCTGGGTTTGGTACATGCAGCCCCTCCCTCTGGTCTTCCTTTAATTACCTGTGCTCGTTTGTATGTTCAGTTCAGATGAACAGGTGAAACCACCTGGTCGTGGTCGTCTTAACGTCAGTGATGTGACGTAGGGGTTGGACTCCATGATGACAGCAGAGGTGTCAATTAAACTGGAACACACCAGATAAGATTCAGCAGCTCCACCTGCACAGAATGTCATTGCATTGGTTTATGCATTGACAGTCCCCCCCTCAGCCCCCTCAGCCCCCCCAGCCCCCCCAGCCCCCCCAGCCCCCTCAGCCCCCCCCCCCTCTTTCATGCAGCCCTCTGCCACCTTCAGATGGCTCTCCTGTCGACCTGTTGGAGTGGAGAGGCCCATCTGGGGGCTTATCTTGCTCCGCCGGAGAGCAGTAAACACTCATTTTTGTGTCTGTCAGTTGGGTGTGTGTGTGTGTGTGTGTGTGTGGGGGGGGGGGGGGCAGTCATGTGGAACACAGCGCAGCATCAGCAGCGTTCACAGCAGCAGTGGAAATAGAGCTGGATTCAAGGCTGAGTCTGCCTCCTCACAGGGAACAGTGTTATTGGCCTGAAAGCTGCAACATATTGATTTAAAGCTCATGGTTTCACTCCTGTTGAAAAGACATGTCTATATATACAGTATATATGTGTGTGTATGTGTGTGTGTGTGTGTGTGTGTGTGTATATAGATATATGTGTCTATCTATATATGTATGTATATATGTACATATGTGTGTGTGTATACACACACACACACACACACACACATATATATATATATATACATATATATATATATATATATATATATATATATATATATATATATAAACACTGTATTAAGACAGAAAATTACAAGAGCACTGTGTACAATATGTCCTAAGGTGGGGTTCACCCTGGACATGTGACCAGTTCATCACAGACTGAACATACAGAGACAAACAATCACTGACACATTCACACCTGTGGGCAATTTAGATTAACCAATGAACCTATCAGTGCATGTGTTTGGATGGTGGGAGGAGCCAGAGGACCAGAGAGAACCCACACAAGACACGAGGAGAACAGGTAAACTCCACAGAAAGGTCCCACCCCCCATCGACTGGTGTTGGAATCGAACCCAGGACCTTCTGTCTGTGAGGCACCAGTGCTAACCACTGCACCACCAGGTTGCCATGTGTATATATATATATATATATATATGTATATATATATATATATATATATATATATATATATATATATATATAAACACTGTATTAAGACACAAAATTACGACAGCATATTGTACAATATGTACTAGACCATAAAATATCTATATAATAATTACAGTATATATGTGTGTATGTGTATAGTGTATATGTGAAAATGACCTGAAAGCCAATCATTCCATAGATCCTTCCAGTAAATACTGTGGTTGGATTCTTTAGTGGACATGTGACTGTTGGTCCTCCTCCACCTTCATCAGTCAGTCAGTTGGGTCTGTGGTTTTGGTCTGTGGTTTCAGTCTGTGGTTTTGGTCTGTGGTTTCAGTCTGTGGTTTCAGTCTGTGGTTTCAGTCTGTGGTTTTGGTCTGTGGTTTCAGTCTGTGGTTTCAGTCTGTGGTTTCGGTCTGTGGTTTCAGTCTGTGGTTTCAGTCTGTGGTTTTGGTCTGTGGTTTCAGTCTGTGGTTTCAGTCTGTGGTTTTGGTCTGTGGTTTCAGTCTGTGGTTTTGGTCTGTGGTTTCAGTCTGTGGTTTCGGTCTGTGGTTTTGGTCTGTGGTTTTGGTCTGTGGTTTCAGTCTGTGGTTTTGGTCTGTGGTTTCAGTCTGTGGTTTCAGTCTGTGGTTTTGGTCTGTGGTTTCAGTCTGTGGTTTTGGTCTGTGGTTTCAGTCTGTGGTTTTGGTCTGTGGTTTCAGTCTGTGGTTTTGGTCTGTGGTTTTAGTCTGTGGTTTCGGTCTGTGGTTTCAGTCTGTGGTTTTGGTCTGTGGTTTTAGTCTGTGGTTTCAGTCTGTGGTTTCAGTCTGTGGTTTCAGTCTGTGGTTTTGGTCTGTGGTTTTAGTCTGTGGTTTCAGTCTGTGGTTTCAGTCTGTGGTTTCAGTCTGTGGTTTTGGTCTGTGGTTTCAGTCTGTGGTTTTGGTCTGTGGTTTCAGTCTGTGGTTTTGGTCTGTGGTTTCAGTCTGTGGTTTTGGTCTGTGGTTTTAGTCTGTGGTTTTGGTCTGTGGTTTCAGTCTGTGGTTTCAGTCTGTGGTTTTGGTCTGTGGTTTTGGTCTGTGGTTTTAGTCTGTGGTTTCGGTCTGTGGTTTCAGTCTGTGGTTTTGGTCTGTGGTTTTAGTCTGTGGTTTCAGTCTGTGGTTTCAGTCTGTGGTTTCAGTCTGTGGTTTTGGTCTGTGGTTTTAGTCTGTGGTTTCAGTCTGTGGTTTCAGTCTGTGGTTTCAGTCTGTGGTTTTGGTCTGTGGTTTCAGTCTGTGGTTTTGGTCTGTGGTTTCAGTCTGTGGTTTTGGTCTGTGGTTTCAGTCTGTGGTTTCGGTCTGTGGTTTCGGTCTGTGGTTTTGGTCTGTGGTTTTAGTCTGTGGTTTTGGTCTGTGGTTTCAGTCTGTGGTTTCAGTCTGTGGTTTTGGTCTGTGGTTTTAGTCTGTGGTTTCAGTCTGTGGTTTCAGTCTGTGGTTTCAGTCTGTGGTTTCGGTCTGTGGTTTCAGTCTGTGGTTTCAGTCTGTGGTTTTGGTCTGTGGTTTCAGTCTGTGGTTTTGGTCTGTGGTTTCAGTCTGTGGTTTTGGTCTGTGGTTTTAGTCTGTGGTTTTGGTCTGTGGTTTCAGTCTGTGGTTTTGGTCTGTGGTTTCAGTCTGTGGTTTCAGTCTGTGGTTTCAGTCTGTGGTTTCGGTCTGTGGTTTCAGTCTGTGGTTTTGGTCTGTGGTTTTAGTCTGTGGTTTTGGTCTGTGGTTTCAGTCTGTGGTTTCAGTCTGTGGTTTTGGTCTGTGGTTTTAGTCTGTGGTTTCAGTCTGTGGTTTCAGTCTGTGGTTTCAGTCTGTGGTTTTGGTCTGTGGTTTTGGTCTGGACCTTCATCACCAGCCTAAGGTTCTGTAACTCACCATGCTGTTCTGTAGTCAGAGGCTGTCCAGTCCATGTGGGCCGGGTGGGACCAGCCCAGTTGAACTTGTGCTGTTTGTGGAACAGACGCTGTTCGGAGGTCTGTGTTCCAGTCCACTCACACACTCAGGCCTTTCAGGTCCTGTCATCAGACGGCCGACGGTCCAATCCCATCCAGCCCATAATAACAAAGGCCATGAGTGCGTGTGTTTGGGAGTGGAAAACAGTCGGGCAGGTGAATGAGGCTGTAACACGTCCACAGGCTTTGATGGTTCCAGGCCCAGCGGTCCTGTGAAGGAGCCCATTTCAGGTCCTAATAGTCCAGAGGAATGGGCTGAGGCCCACAGACAGGATCTGGGAGCAGAGGGAAGGAGGCTGGGCTGCACAGACGGGAAGGCCCACGCTGTCATCTACACCCAGTCTACAGAACGAATGACAGCAGCTCCAGCACACACACACACACACACACACACACACGCACACACACACACACACACACACACCACACACACACACACACACACGCGCACACACACACACACACCACACACACACACACGCACACACACACACACACGCACACACACACACACACACGCACACACACCCACACACACACACACACACACACACACACACACACACACCACACACACACACACACACACACACACACACACACACACGCACACACACACACACACACACCACACACACACACACGCACACACACACACACACACACGC
>NW_021941604.1:190391-252823 GCF_902148855.1 Sphaeramia orbicularis | reverse complement strand
AAACTGACACTCACATAAAAATGTTCCTTAGAAAGTCCTCAACCACTGTTGGTTTATTGAAATGACCAGAAATGTTCCTGTGTTCTTTGACCACTTGTTGCCAGTACTGTTTGTGATCTGCATTTGTTGTTCGGCTACAGTTGAAGTCTGGAATAAGCTCCGCCCCTCTGTCAGTGACATCACTGACAGCTTTAGTGGGTTCAGCTGTGGACTGAACTGGAACGGTTCGGTTCCGTACGTGTAGTATGGAATTATATTTGTGCCAGTTTCTTGAGCGAGCAACGATAGATTCTGAGCACACAATTACAGATTTTGAGCACATAAAAATAATATTTTGCGAGCACATCCATTTATATTTCAAAAAGAATTACACTTGAGCGAACAAAAATCGATATTGTGCTCCATAAATGCTTTGCATGTTATTTTACTCATAATGTTCTCCTCACACATTCTTTCCATGGCGCACACACAGACCGCTTGCGCTCAGCTCACTTTCCCCTTCCCTCTCTCACTCACCTCCCTCTCCCTGCGCGCTCAGGTTGTCGTGTCCGCACCGCTCAACTTGACACACACGTTACAATTGTGCCACAAAACTAACCAATCGGAGAGCTTGCGGAAGTACACTCTGATTGGGCTGTTCACATCTCCATTAGCTCGCTAGTTACATTTACCCGAAAAAACAGCGCTCGATGAGACAGACACGGACCGGAAGAGGAGGAATTGATTCTGCACAAACTTATACAAATAACATTATAATGTAAACCCAGACAATGCAGTCCTAACGTTACGGCACTATAGTACAAAAACTAAACAAAGTAGTGGTATGACATGAGACAATAATCATAATAATAAATACTGACTGAGTTTGTGTAGAATCAATTCCTCCTCTTCCGGTCCGTGTCTCATCGAGCGCTGTTTTTTTGGGTAAATGTAACTAGCGAGCTAATTGGAGAGTGAACAGCCAATCAGAGTGTACTTCCGCAAGCTCTCCGATTGGTTAGTTTTGTGGCACAATTGTAACGTGTGTGTCAAGTTGAGCGTGCGGACACGACAACCTGAGCGCGCAGGGAGAGGGAGGTTGCGAGAGAGGGAAGGGGAAAGTGAGCGAGCGCAGCGGTCTGTGTGTGCGCCATGGAAAGAACTGGTGAGAGAACATTATGAGTAAAACTAACATGCAAACGCATTTATGGAGCACAATATCGATTTTTGTTCGCTCAAGTGTAATTTCTTTTTGAAATATAATTGATGTGCTCGCAAAATATATTTTTATGTGCTCAAAATCTGTAATTGTGGTGCTCAGAATCTATCGTTGCTTCGCTCAAGAAACTGGCACAAATATAATTCTGTATACGGGACCGTTACAGGCCCAGTAATCACTGCCCCCTCAGGCTGGGGCTGCAGGCACTAGGCATGATGGGTAATATCTGTGGCAGTGGTAGAAATGTGTTTGGGTTGGTCCGCAGGGGGAACGGTGTTCTAGTGGAGGGGAAACTGATGGACGTTTCCAGACACGCAGTTACTGACGTCAACAATCGAAGGTACATCTGCAGAACCCTCACACACATTTATCTAGAACCCTCACACATTTAGGATCATCTGTAGAACCCTCACACACATTTATCTAGAACCTTCACACACACATTTATGGATCATCTGTAGAACCCTCACACACATTTATCTAGAACCCTCACACACATTTGTCTAGAACCCTCACACACATTTGTCTACAACCCTCACACACATTTATCTAGAACCTTCACAGACATTTATGGATCATCTGTAGAACCCTCACACACATTTATCTAGAACCCTCACACACATTTATGGATCATCTGTAGAACCCTCACACCATTTATCTAGAACCTTCACAGACATTTATGGATCATCTGTAGAACCCTCACACACATTTATCTAGAACCCTCACACATTTATGGATCATCTGTAGAACCCTCACACACATTTATCTAGAACCCTCACACACATTTGTCTACAACCCTCACACACATTTATCTAGAACCTTCACAGACATTTATGGATCATCTGTAGAACCCTCACACACATTTATCTAGAACCCTCACACACATTTGTCTAGAACCCTCACACACATTTATCTAGAACCTTCACACACATTTATGGATCATCTGTAGAACCCTCACACATTTATCTAGAACCCTCACACACATTTGTCTCGAACCCTCACACACATTTATCTAGAACCCTCACACACATTTATGGATCATCTGTAGAACCCTCACACACTTTTATCTAGAACCTTCACATACATTTATGGATCATCGTAGAACCCTCACACATTTATGGATCATCTGTTCCAGATTCCACTGACCCTGAATGCATCGTTTTCCTCTGTTCTATCAGGTACGGTTCTACGTTCTCTACGTCAAACCCAGTCGTATCCACCAGAGGAGTTGACGCCAGCGGGAATGAAGTGGAACCCAACTTCAGCGACACCAAGAAGGTCAACACGGCTTCCTCATGTCGTCCTACAGTGAGTCCAAACGAGAACAACGCTAACGATCCACACCTGACCCAGATCATTTTCACTGGTTCCACTGGAAGATTGTTTTGATTAATTACAAAAAAGCAAAAAAAAAAAAAAATCTATCTTGAATTAAACAAAAAATCTTGAATTTAGCTAAAAAAAATCTGCCAGTGGAACCAGTGAAAATGTCTTGGTCAGATTCGTGTAAATCAGATTTTCCAGATCTGTGGTCTATAAATCAGTTCTTGTATCTGAATGAAAGTTCCCCAAAAAATTCATGAATCAAGCAAAAAATCTTGAATTGAAAAAAAAAAAATATCTTGAATTGAAATTGAATTGAATCAGCACCTCAGCTCATTATTAAGTTTTTATGTATTTATTTTGTTGTCATTTTATTATTACATTTTTATTTGATTTTATTTTAATTTTATTTTATTTTATGTTTTTTTTTTTCCTTTTTTATTCATTTATTTTATTTTATGTATTTTTTTTGTTTTTACTTTATTATTACTTTTATTTGATTTGACTTAATTGTATTGTTTATGTAGTTATTTTGTTATGTATGTATGTTTATTTGTATTGTATTTATTTCATTGATTTGTATTTATTTAAATAGTTATTTTTTTAATTAAAATTTTATGTGTTTTTTTGAATTTTTTTATTACTTGATTTGATTTTTATTTGATTTTATTTATGCAGTTATTTACTTGTTTTATTTTTGTATTTTTGTTGTGTTATTAATTTTATTTTATTTTTATTTATTTCATTTATGTAATTATTTTTTATTTTTATTTTATTTTTTTTTCTGTGTTATTTGTATTTTATTTATTTATTAGATTTTATGTAATTTTATTTATGTAGTTCAGTATTTTTATTTCTTTATTTCTTTTTATTCATTTATTTTTAGGCATTTATTTTTGTTTTACATTATTATTTAATTTTGTTGTTTTATTTAATTTGATAACTTTATTTTCTTTAATTAAATTTTTAGTTTCATTTCTCTCGTGTCTCTCTGCAGAGGTGGAAGCTAAAGGTGAATCGGATCGTCTGTCGGAGGAGCAGCTGTCTGCGCTGGTGAATCAACCTGAACTGGTCCGAGTCACGGACCGGTACCGACCCGCCGGGACCTGGGCCTTCTGGTACCCGGAGTCTGAGATGGACCGGACGGAGCTGGAGGCGGGACAGGAAGTCCGCCTGAAGACCAGAGGAGACAGTCCATTCATCTGTGAGTCTGACCAGAACCACCACCAGAACCACAACCAGAGCCAGCCAGACAGAACCACAACCAAACCAAAACCAGAACCTCAACCAGAACCACAACCAGAACAGACAGAACCACAACCAGAACCAAAACCAGAACCACAACCAGAGCCACAACCAGAACAGACAGAACCAAAACCAAAACCAGAACCTCAACCAGAACCACAACCAGAACAGACAGAACCACAACCAGAACCAAAACCAGAACCCAACCAGAACCCCAACCAGAACAGACAGAACCACAACAGAACCAAAACCAGAACCACAACCAGAGCCACAACCAGAACAGACAGAACCACAACCAAAACCAAAACCAGAACCTCAACCAGAACCACAACCAGAACAGACAGAACCACAACCAGAACCACGACCAGAGCCGCAACCAGAACCACGACCAGAGCCACAACCAGGACCACAACCAGAACAGACAGAACCACAACCAGAACCAAACCAGAACCACAACCAGAACCCAACCAGAACAGACAGAACCACAACCAGAACCAAACCACAACCAGAACCACGACCAGAGCCACAACCAGAACAGACAGAACCACAACCAGAACCAAAACCACAACTAGAACCACGACCAGAGCCACAACCAGAACAGACAGAACCACTACCAGAACCAGAACCACAACCACAACCACAACCACAACCAGAACAGACAGAACCACAACCAAAACCAAAACCAGAACCACGACCAGAGCCACAACCAGAACAGACAGAACCAAAACCAAAACCAGAACCTCAACCAGAACCACAACCAGAACAGACAGAACCACAACCAGAACCAAAACCAGAACCACAACCAGAACCCAACCAGAACAGACAGAACCAACCAGAACCAAAACCAGAACCACAACCAGCCACAACCAGAACAGACAGAACCACAACCAGAACCAAAACCACAACTAGAACCACGACCAGAGCCAAACCAGAACAGACAGAACACTACCAGAACCAACCAAAACCAGAACCACAACCACAACCAGAACCCCAACCAGAACAGACAGAACCACAACCAGAACCACAACCAGAACAGACAGAACCACAACCAGAACATACAGAACCCCAACCAGAGCAGACAGAACCACAACCAGAGCCACAACCAGAACAGACAGAACACAACCAGAACCAAAACCAGAACCACAACCAGAACCCCAACCTGAGCAGACAGAACCACAACCAGAACCAAAACCACAACCAGAACCACGACCAGAGCCACAACCAGAACAGACAGAACCACAACCAGAACCAAAACCAGAACCACAACCAGAACCCCAACCAGAACAGACAGAACCACAACCAGAACCACAACCAGAACAGACAGAACCACAACCAGAACATACAGAACCACAACCAGAACCACAACCAGAACCACAACCAGAACATACAGAACCACAACCAGAACCAAAACCAGAACCACAACCAGAACCACACCAGAACACTACAGAACCACAACCAGAACATACAGAACCACAACCAGAACCAAAACCAAAACCAGAACCAGAACCAAACCAAAACCACAACCAGAACCCGAACAGACAGAACCCGCCCCCCTTTAACTCCCATTACAAACCACTTTTAAACACATTTTCTGAACTGTTAGGTCCGCCACAGCAGCTCTAATGCACAGTTTGGATTTTGGGTCAAATCTGATTTTGTGTGTGTTGGTTCAGATTCACATTAAATGCGACTTCTATCAGTTTTGAGTCTGAACTGAATGTGACCCCGAAGTGACCCACATGGACTACAGAGGTCCTGAAGTGACCCACATGCACTAAAGAGGTCCTGAAGTGACCCACATGGACTACAGAGGTCCTGAAGTGACCCACATGCACTAAAGAGGTCCTGAAGTGACTCACATGGACTACAGAGGTCCTGAAGTGACCCAATGGACTACAGAGGTCCTGAAGTGACCCACATGGACTACAGAGGTCCTGAAGTGACCCACATGCACTAAAGAGGTCCTGAAGTGACCCACATGGACTACAGAGGTCCTGAAGTGACCACATGGACTACAAGGTCCTGAAGTGACCCCATGGACTACAGAGGTCCTGAAGTGACCCACATGCACTAAAGAGGTCCTGAAGGACCCACGACTACAGAGGTCCTGAAGTGACCCACATGGACTACAGAGGCCTGAAGTGACCCACATGCACTAAAGAGGTCCTGAAGTGACCCACATGGACTACAGAGGTCCTGAAGTGACCCACATGGACTTACCAGAGGTCCTGAAGTGACCCAACATGCCCTAAAGGGTCCCTGAAGTGACCCACATGGACTACAGAGGTCCTGAAGTGACCCACATGGACTACATAGGTCCTGATGGAACCCCAGGACCCCGAAGGAACACACACTGTGTTTACAGAAAGAAAATCTGGAGGACCAACAGCTGGACGGTTTGTCGCTTTCAATGACATAAACGGTCCGGGATAAATGCTACCTGGACGTTCAGACTGAAGGTCACACTGGAAAATATCAGCATCTGGATCAGGATTTAGGGACCAATTGAAATGGGTCTGGGTCAGATTGAGTGCTGTTCAGACTGTGTGTATCAGATCAGATCCAGGTCACATATGACACAAAACCTCAGATTTGGACCTCATTTCCCTTCAGTGTGAACGCCAGCCGTTAGTGTTTCTGTGTTTTGCTGAAAGGTTCTCTGTTTTTGGTTGTGTTCTGCTGAAGGTTCTCTGTTTGTGTTTTGTGTCTGCTGAAGGTTTCTCTGTTTGTGTTTGTGTTCTGCTGAAGGTTCTCTGTTTGTGTTTGTGTTCTGCTGAAGGTTCTCCTGCCTCTGTTTGTGTTCTGCTGAAGGTTCTCTGCCTCTGTTTGTGTTCTGCTGAAGGTTCTCTGTTTGTGGCTTTTGTGTTCTGCTGAAGGTTCTCTGTTTGTGTTGTGTTCTGCTGAAGGTTCCTCTGCCTCTGTTGTGTTTCTGCTGAAGGTTCTCTGCTTGTGTTTGTGTTCTGCTGAAGGTTCTCTGTTGTGTTGTGTTCTGCTGAAGGTTCTCTGCCTCTGTTGTGTTCTGCTGAAGGTTCTCTGCCTCTGTTTGTGTTCTGCTGAAGGTTCTCTGTTTGTGTTTGTGTTCTGCTGAAGGTTCTCGTTTGTGTTCTGCTGAAGGTTCTCTGTTTGTGTTTGTGTTCTGCTGAAGGTTCTATGCTTGTGTTTGTGTTCAGCTGAAGGTTCTCTCCCTCTGTTTGTGTTCTGCTGAAGGTTCTCTGTTTGTGTTGTGTTTTGCTGAAGGTTTCTCGCTTGTGTTTGTGTTCTGTGAAGTTCTCTGCCTCTGCTGTGTTCTGCTGAAGGTTCTCTGTTGTGTTTTGTGTTCTGCTGAAGGTTCTCTGCTTGTGTTTTGTGTTCTGCTGAAGGTTCTCTGTTTGTGTTTGTGTTCTGCTGAAGGTTCTCTGCCTCTGTTTGTGTTCTGCTGAAGGTTCTCTGTTTGTGTTTGTGTTCTGCTGAAGGTTCTCTGTTTGTGTTTGTGTTCTGCTGAAGGTTCTCTGTTTGTGTGTTGGTTCTGATGAAGGTTCTCTGCCTCTGTTTGTGTTCTGCTGCAGGTTCTCTGTTTGTGTTTGTGTTCTGCTGAAGGTTCTCTGCTTGTGTTTGTGTTCTGCTGAAGGTTCTCTGCTTGTGTTTGTGCTTCTGCTGAAGGTTCTCTGCCTCTGTTTGTGTTCTGCTGAAGGTTCTCTGTTTGTTTGTGTTATGCTGAAGTTCTCTGTTTGTGTTTGTGTTCTGTGAAGGTTCTCTGCCTCTGGTTCTGCTGAAGGTTCTCTGCTTGTGTTTGTGTTCTGCTGAAGGTTCTCTGTTTGTGTTTGTGTTCTGCTGAAGGTTCTCTGCCTCTGTTTGTGTTCTGCTGAAGGTTCTCTGTTTTGTGTTGGTGTTCTGCTGAAGGTTCTCTGCCTCTGTTTGTGTTCTGCTGAAGGTTCTCTGTTTGTGTTTGTGTTCTGCTGAAGGTTCTCTGTTTGTGTTCTGCTGAAGGTTCTCTGCTTGTGTGTTGTGTTCTGCTGAAGGTTCTCTGCTTGTGTTTGTGTTCAGCTGAAGGGTTCTCTCCCCTCTGTTTGTGTTCTGCTGAAGGTTCTCTGTTTGTGTTTGTGTTCTGCTGAAGGTTCTCTGCTTGTGTTTGTGTTTCTGCTGAAGGTTCTCTGCTTGTGTTTGTGTTCTGCTGAAGGTTCTCTGCCTCTGTTTGGTGTTCTGCTGAAGGGTTTCTGCGTTGTGTTTGTGTTCTGCTGAAGGTTCTCTGCCTCTGTTTGTGTTCTGCTGAAGGTTCTCTGCTTGTGTTGTGTTCTGCTGAAGGTTCTCTGTTTGTGTTTGGTTCTGCTGAAGGTTCTCTGCTTGTGTTTGTGTTCTGCTGAAGGTTCTCTGCTTGTGTTTGTGTTCTGCTGAAGGTTCTCTCCTCTGTTTGTGTTCTGCTGAAGGTTCTCTGTTTGTGTTTGTGTTCTGCTGAAGGTTCTCTGCTTGTGTTTGTGTTCTGCTGAAGGTTCTCTGCTTGTGTTTGTGTTCTGCTGAAGGTTCTCTGCTTGTGTTTGTGCTTCAGTCTCTTTGGCCAAAGTCGACGGTGGAACGGTGACCAAATGCAACTTTGCTGGAGATGAAAAGGCCGGAGCGTCGTGGACGGACAAGATCATGGCAAACAAGGCAGAAGGAGACGCCGTCCAGAAGACGGAGGACGGAGACGGAGCGGTGGACGACGACATGGGTGAGAACACAGACAGAAACCGACGGAGCCGACACCACCGGTCCCATGTGCGACCTGCAGAAACAGACCCATAGCCCTCCCATGGCCCCTCCCATGGCACCTCCCACCGTCCCAAACACAAGTACTGATAGGTTAATTGGTGAAACTGGTCACATGTCCAGGGTGAACCCCCGCCTTCACCCGTAAGGAGCTGGGATAGGCTCCACCCCCATGAACTTAGTGAGGATAAAATGTTTCAGTTCATTCAGTGACCCACCTACAGACCAGTGCTGCTTCAGTGGTGGCTCCTAAATGATTTTTCTCTACCATTAATGTTTGAATCACCATTTATAGTTGTGTTATCCTCTGCCCCCCACCACCCCAAACACACACACAACCACCAACACACACACACACACACACACACACACACACACACAAAGTGGGAGGCAAGGGCTATTGTATTTGGTTCAGTGTGTTTGTTTGTTTGTTTGTTTACACTTTAGCAGCAAAACTATTGGTTGGTTGGCTGGTCACCAGGTTAGACCAGGTTAGACCAGGGTCCCAGGTTGGACCAGGTTAGACCAGGTTAGACCAGGGTCCCCAGGTTAGACCAGGTTAGACCAGGGCCACCAGGTTAGACCAGGTTAGACCAGGTTAGACCAGGTTAGACCAGGGTCACCAGGTTAGACCAGGTTAGACCAGGGCCACCAGGTTAGACCAGGTTAGACCAGGGTCACCAGGTTAGACCAGGTTAGCCCAGGGCCACCAGGTTAGACCAGGTTAGACCAGGGTCACCAGGTTAGACCAGGTTAGACCAGGGTCACCAGGTTAGACCAGGTTAGACCAGGGTCACCAGGTTAGACCAGGTTAGACCAGGGTCACCAGGTTAGACCAGGTTAGACCAGGCCTTTGAGGTTTGACGTCCTCCTCTTGTCTCCCAGGACGACTGAGGACGCTGTTCCCTCCAGGGTGGACTCTCCTTGTTCAAATGGACCTGGACTCTCATCCACATGGTCCTGGACTCTCCTCATCCATATTATTATTATTATATTATTATTATTATTATATTATTATTATTATTATTATTGTTCTTTCCATAGACATCTGAGCATGCTCAGTTCAAGCCCCGCCCCCTGTGGAATGGGGGGTCAAACACAGAACAGTGAGTGAAACTGACTCACTAAAAATAGATGTTTGGGCTTTTTTCTTTTTTTTTTTTTTTACACTGTTTTCTTTGTGGTTTTCAGTTTTCCTGTTGTTTCCAGTATTGTTGGTGATTTCCTTCATTTTTTTTTTTACTGTGTTTTACTGTGTTTGTCTGTGGAACTGATGTATGGAGTTAAACAGGTGTCAAAAAGCAACTGGACTGATTTAGAAAAAAAAAAAGAGCCCAAACTAAAACCACTGCAGCTAAATTCAAATCCTTGTTGTGGTTCAGTGTGTTCCAGTTCACAGCTGAGGTTCATCATCCTAAATGTCTTATTGGTGTCCATTCTAGTGCCTTATTTAGTCCAAACAGCAGCATGTTTACCTGAATTCATGTGTCAGGGGTGAAAGGGTTAATGTTGTAAAAGCTCCATATGTCAGGGTTTGGACAAACAGAACATACAGTATTTGCCTTTAGGTGTGATTTAAAGGAGAACTGACCAAATGGAAAAATGACAATTTTGGCAAAACTTTTTTTTTTTTTTCATTGTATCTTTTGTGTCGCAGCCTTTGGCATCATTGAAACGCTGTAGAGTTGGACTGGTACAAATCTGTATTTCATCATCAAGCACCGTGAAAGTAAAACACCAACATTTGTATAAGTTACTTTGCAGAGTTTACTGAGGTTACACTTTCTTTAGAAGCAGAATGTGGCTTTATGATCACAGAATACCCAGGGTCTCCTCACTCTTTATAGATGATATTAATTTTATGGGAGAAAAATGTACAAACAAATTCATGCATGGTGTCCTCACATGGATCTTTCCCCTTACCATTAAAACGGAAAATGTCTTAAAAGATGATCCTAAAGAAATTCTAATCAGGATTAGAACCAAATACCTGACTCTACCCAAACCTCCGAAAGCCAAAGAAACTCGTTTGAAAACACTAATGATATTTATCCTTGTAATGACTTTATGAGACAAACATTTAATATTGAGAAAAATAACTGTTTTCTGTGAATTTGAAGTTGAATCTTGAGAACATTTGTTTTTTGACTGCTCACCCAGGACATTTTGGACGACATTCCAACACTGGACATCTGAGAAGGACGAACTGGAGAATATTAAATTTGAATTACAATGGAAAACAAAAAAACAGAAATTATGTACAATACTTTAATTATTTTTGATAAACAATTCATCCACAGATGTGTCGTTTTTTTTTTTTATTGTTTTTTTACTTTTTTCTAAACTGGAACACCTTTAGTTCAGTCCCATCTGATCATACAGTTGGATCTGTGTCGTTCTGCCTCTGGTTCGTGTTCCAACATTATTCCACATCATTTAGTTCCATTTGGTTTTTAATAACCAGAGGCTAAAACCATATCATCTTTTGGCTTAATGCATGACATACAGGTTTCACTCCTTCAACCCTGCAAAGTTTCTTTGACTTTTCTGTTTCCGATTCTTTTGGACACACGTCAGAAGAATCCAAACAGGTAGAAGAGGGAATGTTTGGGAAAATACAGACAGAAAAAACACTGGCTTTGTCAGACTTGTGTTCAAATAATAATGTTTTATTAGTGAAATGAATCATTTTACTTACACAGATCCTGTATTGATCATTGATTATAACAGAATACATATAATAAATGACAGCTTTGTGCTTTGAGCTCAGACGTTTCCGCAGTAAACAGGTCTGCACGCAGATTAAAGAGAAAAACACTTGACTTCTAAACTGTGTTTAGTCTTAATTTATTGATCATAAAATCATTTGAATACAGAATGACATGAACAAAGTGCTTTGGCAAAACTAGTTTAAACTGTATTCAACATTCAAACAGTTTTATTTGAAATCTTCACTAAATGAATAAATAATGCACATGGATAAACATAAATACTGTAGTGACTTTCCTTGAACTGTGTGGGAGTTAAAGCTCAGTGCATTGGAACCATCGAGTGGTAATAATAACATCTAATATCAGCTGAGGACCCCTTTTACCCCCCAGAAGTCTGGGAATAACTGATCCACTCAGACATCATAGGTGACGGTCATACACCCTGTAGAAGCCAATGATGTAATAACAACCCAGAACCGAATAAAAGTTCTGAACCAATAAGAGCTTTTGGCCACTAACGTTATAACTTATTGCGTTATTGGCTCAGTTATTACATTTGCAAAGAATTTCTTTTTTACCAGGAAAATAACATAATAATCAGCCAATAAGTTCTAACGTTATTGACCAAAAGTTATCATGTTATCGGTTCAGGAGGTTTATTATGTTGTTGGCCTATTACATTTTAAAATTGGCAAATTTATTACATTATTGGCTGTTATTATGTTATCGGCTGTTATCGAGCATGAGGACGTTTTTAAATTGTCAGACTGCTGTTATTTACATTGGTTGGTTGTCCCCGTCCCCCCCCCCCCCCCCCCATCAAATCCCACCCTGCAGGTGGTGTCATCAGTCCAGTGGTGACACTAGTGGAGTTCATCCTATTGCACTTGTTCATTTTGAATTTACACTTTGGACTTTTCAAAAACTTCTTGTTAAATTGACTTTTTTTTGTGTTTCTTTCGTCTTATACAAGTTTTTAGTTGGACAGAAAAAAATCTACTGTCTGGGTTTGACCTTTCAAGGTCAGTCAAGGTCAAAGGTCATGGCACCAAATGAAGCCCATATGTGACTTCCTATTTATTACCAATAATAATTATATCAATACCGTCAACTGTTTTAAAGTTACTACACTCTGAAATGTGTCCCATTACAAACCAATGGAGATTTGGAAAATTCAGAAATCAAAATTTCCCAATTCTTTGATCAACTCTATAGACCTGACCCCAAAGATCTTCTACAAAAATATCAATATATCAGTTTAACAGAAGAACATTCTTGAATAATTGTTTACAGATGAACAGCTGATCCCAGTAGACCATCAGACCTTCAGCTGTTGGACTAAAAAAACAAAGCTTTTTGTGTTACTACATTTATACCACTACATTCTTTGAGATTACGTACTACCGTATGTTCAAAATAACAGTTTCATCATCCGTATAGTTTCCACTCAGTTCCTCTGTCCTGCCTCTGATTGGTGTACAGTTCGGTGGTATCGTCAGGGTCGGAGCCAATCACAGACCAAAACTCTTCTTTTCAGGTCATTAAACACTAATGAGAGCCAACATCTGGTCCTGTCGTTTCTGCACAGTGTTCTTTTAAAGGTTCTGCTCAGCTGTGTTTTCAGTAGGATCATAGTTCTGTCAGGATGGCGTCTCTGGTCCGTTGTCCTCATCAGCTCTGATTCGTAAAGTGGACGTTGGGTTTATGAAGCGTTGTCCACCGCCGTCTCAAACCACTCCAGGATCTTCTCCCTGTTCTCTTTGACCCATCGGATGTTGACCCGGGTCTGCTCGATGGCCTGGTCCACCGCCCTGGAGGCTGAACCCAGGTCATATTTTGCAGCAAAAGCCTCCAGCTGTAAAAAATAAATGAATAAAAAAACAGACCAGAGGACACGTTAATGTCAGGTAGACACCAAGGTTAGAATAGTTTTGGATTTTTCATTATAGTTTAGTTTTATTTAGTTTTGACTTTTTTTTTTCTCTAATTCAGTTAGTTTTAATTAGTTTTTAGAGCAGGTTTGCTAGTTTTTATTGGCATTTGTTTTTTTCTAAATGCTTACTTTTAGTTTAGTTTGAGTTTTTTTTAATCTTTTATCTTCTTTGCCGTTATATTCAAAAAATCCAGGATAATGCATAACGCATTTCTTACCTTGGGCTCTAAATGGACGACTTCTCATAAATGTTGCTATGCAGCTAGTTTTTCTAGCAACAGCATAAACGAGTCGTACCATCAGGTTCACCTCAAATCCCATACAACGTGGTCCAACATAAGATCTACACTAACGTCCCACATGCTTTAGTGTAAATGAACCGTAGAACGTATCGTACCAGACGTACGACTCCAGACCTGTCAAACTCATCTGAGCTCAGTTCCACGTTCACCTCGAGTTTATCAGGAAAATATTACAGTGAAAAGGTCAAATTACATCATGAATATGTCACATGTAAAAAGTATCCTTTAAAAAAATATGAATAACATGAACAACTGGAAATCTGTTGAGAAAATCTGTGTAATTTTACCAAATTCATCCTCAGTTTATCATTTATACATGTTCATTCTAACGCCAGATACTGTGGATCTACAAACACACAACATTTAAGAACAGACTGAATATTGGTCCAATTACACTGGTTTTACAAAGACATTAATGCTGCATTCCAGTCCAGCTGTACTGCTGTTCTTCCATCCTTCTACTGGTGTAAATGCTCTGGAATGTTCAGTCCAACCTGGGACTTCCACCTGAACTCGTACTAGATCCATGTTCTCCCAGTTCTGAGTTCTGACGTCACGTACCAATGGCGCCCCCCCATGGATGGGTGTTTATGCGATTTTTATTAAAACAAGGTATCGATCTGATATTATTTATCTGCAAATGTTCTGTAGAATCAGCAGCTGCTCTAGCGTTAGCTAGTTTTCAGTCCAATGAGTGACAGAATAAATTCAAACCAAATCTGAATCCAAATCTACAAAAACATCAAAGGTAGAACCGCTTCTCTTCTCTTATGCACCGTTCTTCTTCCTCTGTTCCCTCAAATAATCAAAGAACAAAACCTGTGGGATAGAAATGACTATAAATGAACAGAACGTACGCTCCACCATGCTGGTTTTTTTTACATCTAACGCCCATTCCTTGCGCTCAGGCAGTTTGGTGTGACTTGCCTGGAACGTTACAAAGTCGTGAGTCGTGGTTTGAAATCGTGACTTACGGGCTCAAAAAACGGCCCTGAACGCAGCATAAGAGTGTTCATATTTGTTCAGGTTATTCGCATTTTTGTGAAAGGTTCGTTTGTAAATGTAAACCGTTTGTAGTGTGGTCCTGAAAAATCTCTGTTTGGAGGGTCAAACAGCCCCCCCCCCACCAACCCTCCCCCTCCAACTCATCGAGAATCAGGACACCCCTACCCCTTCAAGTGAATGCGCAAAATGGAAGGGGAGGGCTAAGGGGAGGGGCCAACTGTGGTGAACTGGGATTGGGCCTTTGTCTGACTGTGTTGACGCTTAGCAGGAAGTCCATTTCCGCAACGGTTACGTATTTCTGGCACATGTGAGAAAGGTCAGTGGATGGTAAAGTAAGATTTTCATTGTTCAGGGAAACCTGTGTCTTTATTTTACACATGACAATAGAACGGTTTGAATCTTCAAAAACAGCCTGATTCCAGATCGGATCTGTCTAACATTGGAGGACAGCAGGGACAGGGAGGTGTTTTCCTACTCGTGTCTTGGCATGGAACCATATGAAAATTTCAAATTGTGGTTACTGTGACCAAAATTATCCCGGTTATCATTATTATTGCAGTATTGTTGAAATGTGCCCGGAATGTTCAAAAAGTACTAATACACATCCTGAAATAATTTAACCATATTGCATTTGAAAATAAATAAATAATAATAATAAAAAAAATAATAGGCACAATGTACTTTTTGTTGCAGAAACATTCAAATATTAACATGTAAACATCAAACATACAAATGTGCATTAAAGATGGAACCTTACGGACACTGTCTGACCATTTTCCAGGTCACTTTTTGAGGTTAAAGTGCAGTAATCAAACACAGGTATCTTGATAATTAGAATTTAAACGGTAATACTAACCATTGGGAATTTTATCGCGGTTTATCGTTAACCAGTTATCGTTACATCCCTACTTCTATCAAAAGTGATCCTAAAAAATGGCATCAAAACCTACATGGTCCTCTTACTCACAAAATGGAGGGGTAGTGCTAAGGGGGAGGGCCAGCTGGGGTGAACCGGGATTGGGCTAAAGTCTCATCAAGACGGTAAATGATCTGAGCTCTTATGGATCAAACTATTCCTCTGTATATTTTCTGTCCTGAAGGCCGTTTTTCTTTGAAAAGGCCAAAGTGACTCAGAACTGAATGACGGGGTTGACTTAAAGGTTCGACTGGTTCATTTTTTTAGGGCTGTTCCTGTTTGTCGTACTGGGTTTGACACCCAAAGACATTTCCACTGGACAAAAACAGATACATTACCTCCTCCAGTTCGAACTGTGTGGAAAACCTGCTGGTGACTCCCTCGATGAGCGACGCTCCGTCCCTGAGAGCAGACAAAGTGGACAACATGTTCAGAGTCAGCGGTCAGTAGAATGACCGTCACATGTTCCTGCGAGCTCCTCAAATAGAAAACACACACTTATTACTGTAACCCAGGTCCCCTTACCAATTTTCAAATTATTTATTATATAATTTCCAAAATACAGCAAGATCCAGCTTTAAAGAACTAAAAATCCCCAATAAAATAATTAGGAAAATCCTCAACAACAATTCCAATCCCATCCTGTCTTATAGAAACTCTATTTTATCACATAAATCTATAATAATTTTGCAAACTCAATATTTCAAGTTTCCTTTAAACCCAAAAGCCAAAGAAATTCATTTAAAAATTCTGAATGGAGTCGATCCCTCCAACGATCTGATAAAACAACAATCTGGTTTTGAAACAAACACCTGTGTTTTGTGTGATGGAACTGAAACCACAGGTCATTAATTTTTCCATTGTTTGTACGTGGAAGTGTTTGGACTGGACATTTACGACTGGATTCACACAAACGTTTGCCTTCCTGAAGAACTGTCTGTAATGGTCATTACTTATGGACATGTACTGGACAATGTCAGACAGCTGTTTACTAAATGACATCATCACTCTGGGTCAGTTTCAAAACAAATGTAAACATCTGAAGATGAAACCCACATTTTCCAGTTTCCATCATGAGTTTCTGCTCTGTATGAAAACTCTCCATCACATGCAGAGTAAACCTACACTGACGCTTCTATCAATTATTGAAGAATAGAATTTATGCAACCAGCCCTAGCCCCCACCTCATTTTATCTGTTCATTATTTTTAGTTTTTCTTTCTTTTTTTTCTTCAAAAGTTGCAGTCTTCATGGTTGTTGACATCTATATATGTACTCCTATTTGCACCCGTGCCTTTGTATTTTCTTTAATACGGATGACAAGTTGTTTGAATATTTGTATATTGTCAATAAAATAAAATAAAGTAGTGGCAACAGGAAGAGGAAGTAAGAGAGAGAAGACGGCAGAATGAGCTGTGGAGTGGACTACAAACATGGAGTCAGACAGCAGGTAAATACTCACCTGTTTAAACACTGATCTGCACCGCATTTATTATTGAACAGTTCAATGTTTAGATGTGTTTTTCTGCTCCAGTTCTACAGGTCTACTGAGGACGAGAGAAAGGGAAAGAAAGGAGCAGTGAACCCACTCCTGAACCGGTCAGTTGTACTGCTGTTAGCTTGTTAGCCTGTTGCTATTGTCCTTTGGATTTCACAGTGCACTGCTCTGATTGCCGCTGCTATATGTTGCCTAACGTGTATATATGTGTGTTAAATGCATGTACTTGGTGTATTTAACTGCGCCGCGCACACTAATTAGCGGTCGCTAGTTAGCGCTTAGTGTTAGTGCTTGGCGTTAGTGCTAGCTTCGTAGCTGCTACTATTGGCATGCTAAATCGGAAGTGCTATCAGCTAAACCGGAAGTACTATCCGCTAAACCGGAAGTACTATCCGCTAAACCGGAAGTACTATCCGTAATTGTTAAAATCAATTAATTAATTAATTAATTAATTAATTGGGACAGTGCATATTAATGAACATCTACAACAATAGCAGCTGTAAATATGCCAGATTGTAACAGCAGTGCTAATTTCCATCTGTAGTCCCTCGGCAGGTGACAGGAAGGACAGTTGACAAAAAGGCCAAACATAAAAACACACAGAACAACACAGTGATGACAATCTACTGATGGTCACAGGTTTGGTTTGTCTTCATCCAATGTTTAAGTTAGGATTTGAAGGAGGGTGTGACTGTGAGTCTCTTATGTTGAGCGGTAAACTGTTCCAATACTCAGTTCCAGTGACTGAAAGTGTAGTTTGTCTAAAAGTAGTGCGCCTGTGTGGCCCCTCACAGTGTCCAGGAGCTGTGGCCCTGCTGACCATCCACTTAAGGCTTACTACAGACAAAAGTGACCATGCATTGGAAATATTAACTAAGTTTTGTATATTTAAAGGGAAATTATGCACTTTTGGTTTCTTTGGATAATGAATTTGATGTCAACTGGATACAGCTGTAGATTTGTGATTTTTGTGGTTTATTTGAATGTGTTTGGTTTGATTAACCTTCTCAAAGAGTGAATGTAATTAAAGTCGGCCTTGTGTTATCCAGGCCAGGCTTTTTCCCAAGATTGGAAACCACGATGGCGAGCTAGGAGAAAGAAGAACTTGGATCTGCTGAACTGAACTGATCTGATCTACCATCATAGTAGGCACACACACACACACACACACACACACACACACACTGCCCAGCCCAATTCCCTTATTTAAGTTTGGACTCTTAACTACAACGGATTATTTTTTCTGGATTTTTGGACTTCTGACTTTTTTTTTTTTTTTCGTTTATTGAATTGGAACTGATGGTAAACCTGTGTGAAAGTTATTTCGTATGGAAGAACAGAAAAAAGATCCATCAGATTGAAACTCTTTACGGTGCACCCAAATTAAGAACTTATGAATAGCTGTTTTTCTAAACAAAAGGACATAATAATATAACTGGTTGATCAAACCTTTGTTTTGTGTATGTTGTAAATCTTGTTTTTTTTGTCAATACACGGTTACCACTTTTACTTGCAGCTCATGTCTCCTGGTTTCATTGCATTCTGTGCATCAGTTTAATCATTCCCCTGCTCTAGCCGATCCTGGAAATCTTTTGAATTCTCTGAACATTCATTGCTAACTAGACTATAGCAAAGCCACCTGCTAATGCTAATCGTCAATCTTAATTATATAGCACTTGCTACATTATGAATACTCTGACTTTGTTTCCTGCCAACAGAAAAAAAAACGAGACTTTATGAAGGGAGAACTAATGATAAGTCTGGACTAAATGAAGGACCTTTGTCCATGGATGCAGGTTGTTATGAGCGCTGGGTTAATTAGGCTTTATTCTTTTATGGACTCTGCTTGGTTTAATTCGAGTTAGCGGACAGGTCTAATAGTGGTGGAAGACCTCTGTAAACAGTGGACAGGTTAGAGAGGCAGGTCATCTGAAAAGACTGACAGTAGACCATAGTGGACAGTCTGAGGGGCCAGGGTTTACTAAGAGCTCAGAGAAAACACATATCATTTGCTTACTTGCACTAAAAATGCAGTTGCTATTGATTTGCGTGTATTGATCAAATCAGATTCACCATCCACTAATGACAACAGGTCAAAGTCTTGAGACCGCCCTATTGAAATGGGGACTTTGCGTGTGCTACTGGTTGTCGTCACGGAGACAGTCCGCTGTATAAACTGCTCTAGGATCCGCCAGCACTGATAAGAACAGTGACTGCAATGATCCAGACGTTAAATGAACCGTAGGACGGGAGTTTAGTCAGAGAAGGTACTGATGACTGTGACTGGACCCAGATCAGGGCCCCTAGAACAGGCTGTCACACTCTCACATACGAATAATATGTATCTATAACTGGGCCGGACCAGTCAGATGATATAAATAATAGAATAAGAACCCATTTAACCAACACCATTTCAAGAAAAGAGATGATAGTTTCTATGGTCGCCACACTTACTCTAACTTTTTGAACTCTGAATGCATATTAGCATAAAAACCCTGCTAGGTGCCGCTAGAAAGCAAAAAAAAAAACACTTGCAGAGTTGAGAGTTGAGTAAAATTAAAAATCAACCTCAACAAATACTACAGCAGGGATGTCAAACTCCTATTAGTTCAGTTCCACATTCGGCCTAATATGATCTGAACTGGGCCGACCAGTAGAATAATATAATAATAATAGGATAAGAACTTATGAATACTGTCGACCTAAAATTCTGTATAAAAATGTTTACATCTACGAACTGTACTTGAACATCACATGAACGCATATAAACACTCTGAAAATTCTTATGAAAATAAGGTGCAATTTTAACAATACTACACTTAATTTATCATTTATACATGTGCATCACAACTTACAGATCACAGTGGATCTACAAATACACAAAACATTAAAAAACAGGCAAATATTGTTAAAATTCCAAATATTTCAGACATTTTTGGAAAAGGCCAGTCTGTAAATTGTCACCATTTTTGTGTAATTTTACTTTTACACTAAATCAAGGAATATCTGCAGTAAACATAATATAAATAACTAGAATAAGAACTTATAAATAATGTCAACTCCAAATTTTTCTCTATGTTTTTGAGTCAAAAAAGTAAAAGTCTATAATAAAAATGTTCACATCTATGTACTGTGCTCGAACATAACATGGACAAATATGAACATGAAAATTCTTATGAAAAAATCAGTGCAATTTTAACAATATTACGCCTTAATTTATCATTTCTACATATGCATCACAACTTACAGATAACAGTGGATCTACAAATGCACAAAACATTTAAAAACAGGCAGAATATTGTTAGAATTCACATTTCAGACATTTTTGTAAAAGCCAGTCTGTAAATGTAACCATTTTTGTGTAATTTTACTTTTTTTTTTTACACTACAAACAAAGAGGAATATTTGCAGTTTTCATATTTCTAGGTTATTATGATAGTATTTTACTGGTCTGATCCACTTTAGATTGAATTCACCTAAAATGATTTGAACACCACTGATTGTTATTATCTTCAGTGTAATGTTTGCATTTTACAAATTCATCCTACAGGGCCGGATCAGACCCTTTGACCCTTTGGTTTTGGCCCCCGGACTGCATGTTTGACACCTGTGCCCTAGAACATCTAGAAGTTCTCCAGTGGGCATTGTGGGTAGAACATACTCGTATTATTGTTTCTTGGGTCGTTCTGTAAGTGTTACTGTGATCAGATCAGATTGGTTCTGTGCGTTGCCTTTGGTTGGGGCCTAAGCTCCGCCTCCTCAGCTGTTCCAGTTCAAACCTGCCTTCAGACTAGATCAGTATAGATGAAAAATCAGCCACCGCAACCAGTTTTCAGGTTTGGTTCATCACATTCAGCGCTAAATAAATATTTGCATCTACTCCTCCCAATAATTTTGTGTGTTCTGTCAGAAACGCCCATATTTCATATTCATAAAGGCAAACATGCTAAATGAGTTGGACGAGTTATTTTGACCATTTGAGAGATGCGACCGCCAGTGCATCCTGTTAGTAGATAAACCTTTAACGATGTTTTTGTGTGAACACCACGTTTTTACACATGCAACACCTTTAGTAAATGAGGCCCTTAGACTACTGTGCTGAGAGACAATGGCAAAAAATCTAAGCAAATTTAAACAAAAATTCAACACATTAAGTATTTGTGTATTAGCTAACATTTGTAACTTTGGATGCTAAGGGTTTAATGTTAAAAATTCTACCAAATTCTAATTGTGGGTCACCATGTTGACGCCTCATATTTAACACATATTTGGCTTCTTGGAGAAAAAAAATCTAATTCATACTAACATTAGCTAAAGTAGCTACATTATGCTAACAGGGCAGATTAAATTAAGCACTGATGAACTTGGTAAATTTGAACAGCCATAAAACCTTTAACTGTGTTTATCCTTAATCACGTGAGTTATATAAAATCCTTTTTTATATCAGACAGTAAACTGCTACTGTTAAAGTTAGATGCCATTGCCATATTGGCTTTTTGGAGCTGAAGTGACTATATTGGACAAAAGCTCTAAATAGAAGGATGAGGGGTCAGAGGTTAGCTAATGTTAAACAGTAGCTTACTGACTCAGGAAAATATGAAGGAAAACTGTTGTGGCCTCAGGAAGTACACGGGTTCCTCCACTAACCAGAGGGTGGGGGTTTGAATCATGCTCTGTCCAAGTCATGTGCCGTTGTGTCCTTGGGCAAGACACTTCACTCACCTAGCCTCCAGTGCCACTCCCACTGGTGTTTGAATCAAGGTTCTAATAGTTTTGGATTTTTCATTCTAGTTTAGTTTTATTTAGTTTTGACTTTTTTTTCTCTAATTCAGTTCGTTTTAATTCATTTTTACAGCAGGTTTGATAGTTTTTATTAGTTTCATTATTTTCTAAATGCTTAGTTGTAGTTCAGTTGTAGTTTAGTTGTAGTTCAGTTTTAGTTCAGTTGTAGTTCAGTTGTAGTTCAGTTGTAGTTCAGTGGTCTCTTTTCTCTTCTTCTCTGTGCTCCTATTCAAATCAATCCCAGACAGGACTCTGCTGCTTTAGTCTCCATGTTTCCAGGTAGAGTGGGGACCAGAAGACGACTGGAAACCACAAGTGAACACAAGTGACGGAGCAAAAAGTGTCGGATGGTGACAGCACAGAAAATTACTTGAGGGAAATAAATCGATTTTATATCAATCCAACATTGACAAAGACGAAAATGAAGGGAATTTATCCATAATTTTTAGGTTTGTTAGTTTTGTAAACACACAGCACAGTTTCAGTTAGTTATCATTTTTTTCTTTTAATTATAGTTTTTATTAATTTCAATTAACGAAAATGTTTTTATAATTCTAGTTTTTGTCTTTTCGTTACTTTTCGTTAATGATAATAACCTTGGTTTGTAGGTGGAGGGACTGAATATTGGATTAAATGTAAGAGCGCTTTTAGTGCATAGAAAAGGAAAGCGCTTATAAATCCAGCCCTTATTATTATAAATGGTAAACCAAAAAAATCCAGCAACTGTGCAACAAAGTCATTTTATAGTCTTGTTAGTGGAACCCATAAACCTATGTGTCCAATTAGGTGCCTACAGCTCTCTCTAGTATGGAGTCCCCCAAGGCTCCATTTTGGGCCCAATTATTTTAATTTAACATCTGTTACCGTTATGTCCATCATGAGTCCATCCCATCGTTTCCTTCCATTGTTTGGCAGATGTTCTGTAAATCTGTCCATCCTACAGCCTGATCCAGGCCTGTTCTATGACATCATAGATGACATTATTGTACGTTGGCTTTGTGTTGGTGCTGAGGTCCTCATCCCCTTGGGCTTGACCTCTGTTTGAGACCTGGCTCAAGTTGGACTTTGAGGGAACTAGCTCAGTGTGACCTAATGTGACCTCAAATTGTCCTACTTGTACCTTTCTAACCTTTGCACACATGCCCCCCCCCGTCACAAATTTGTTTTTGGAGGGCAGGAACAGATAGTCAATGATCACTTTCCCACAGCTTTATCTAATCTACATGTCCTCCACATATAGGTTCATCATGTTACTTGTAGAATTAAGTATTGAGGTCCAGATTGAGGATGGATTGAGGTCTATGAGTGTGTGTGTGTGTGTGTGTGGGGGGGGGGGTTATATGCCCCCCCAGTTGCAAATTTGTTTTGCAGCAGGTAGTCAAAATAAGGAGAGTGGGGTAAGGTTATTATTGAAAACTAACGAAATGACAAAACTAGAATAGAAAAAACATTTCATTAACTGAAATAAATAAAATCTCTGTTCTTTTTGTTTGTTTGTGAAGCGTCTTTGAGTGTCCAAAAAGCGCTATATAAGTGTGATGTATTATTATTATTTTTATATTTTTATTAATTAAAAGAAAAAACGATAACTAACTGAAAACTGTATTGTGTGCTCACAAGACTAACTAAAACATTTAAAAATGTATGGATAAAATTCCCTTAGTTTTCGTCAATGTTGAATTGATATGAAATCGATTTCTTTTTAATTTATTTTGCTCGAGCAATTTTAGCTAGTGGCACAAATGTCGTACTTGACGGTCCGTCACTTGTGTTCACTTGTGGTTTCCAGTCGTCTTCTGGTCCCCACTCTACCTGGAAACATGGAGACTAAAGCAGCAGAGTCCTGTCTGGGATTGATTTGAATAGGAGCACAGAGAAGAAGAGAAAAGAGACCACTGAACTACAACTGAACTACAACTGAACTACAACTAAACTACAACTGAACTACAACTGAACTACAACTAAACTAAAACTAAAGTACAACTAAACATTTAGAAAAGAACGAAAACTAATAAAAACTAGCAAACCTGCTCTAAAAACTAATTAAAACTAACTGAATTAGAGGGAAAAAAAAGTGAAAACCAAGTAAAACTAAATGATAATGAAAAATCCAAAACTATTATAACCTTGGTGTGGGGCTCACTTTCACTTTGTCACAGATTTATCTACAGAGCTACGTATATAACCCACCACGTCCTTCACACACAGGTCAGTTGCATTACTTGTAGAATTACATACCCCTCCACCCCCCCCCCCACACACACACACACAAACACACACACACATTATTTTTTTCATAGGGGGGTACCAGTAGGCCTTGGTTCAAAAAAGGTTGTCTTAATAACCTGTGAACAGACTAACTTTGCAGCTGTTTCTTCTGGGGTAACCCTGCTCTGCTGCTGTGGATTTCACATTCAACTGTTGTATTTGGGTGGAGAACACGTGTTCTGAGGTCCACCACCAGTACGTCTAATTTACTTGTAAATCTGTTGGAATGAAAATAACTCCAGTAGAAATACTGCCTCTACCTCACACTAAAAGCCTGTGTTACGTTTTTCCTCTTCTATAACTATTAGGCCTGTAACGGTACACGTACCGAACCGTTTCGGTACACACCTGTTCGGTTCGGTACACAGCTGTACCGAAACGGCACAGTATGTTGACAAAAAGACAAAGGAACGAAAGACGTTGTTTGATGCGGAACTTTAAATCTGCGCAAGTTTCACACGGACATATTAAAGGACGCACATAAAAAAACAACAAATATGATGTGAACCTGGAAGGAAGAGACTGAAGACACTCTGTCATCATTACAGTCCAGTTTGGATCAGTTCAGGTTCAGGTGAAAGACGACAACGAGGAAAGAGACGTTAATAAACGGACGTTGTTTACCGCCTCTGAACTACAGTAGTTCTAAAACACTGACACTAGCTCTGTCTGTGTTTCTGTCACGCACGCTGTATAACAGAGGAATAGAAGTCAGAGTTGAACGTTGAAAGTTTATAAAAATAAAGTTTCACTTTCGTTTCATGCCAGCGTTAGTTACGTTAGTTATGGACCGGACCGGACCAACCCCCCCGGCTCCGACCCAAAAATAAAACAAAAAAAAAACAACAAACAAACCATCCCCCAGACAAATCGCACCTTGGACGCGCGTACGCACGCACGCACGCACGCACAGAGGTACACAAAGTGTCCTTAACAGTTTGCTATCTGTACTAAAATAAATCATTTGGTTCAGTTTGTTGTCAGTGTTTCTCTTCAGTTTGTTCAAACAGAATACCAGTTTACCCTCCTGTTAATGTTGCACTTCATGCAGAATTTTTTTGTTTATTTTTCTGCAGAATGTGAACTGACAGAACTGATTAGATTTTTCTTGTTTGTTCAAAACTCCGTCAGGGAAAAGTGCAATACTAATGTTCAAAATACATTTAGTAATATTAATAATTTATTTTATTTTCTAATTGATTTATAGCAGCAGAATTATATTATTCCTGTTTTTCTATATTCTATTGTGTCCAAAAATTGGGGGAAAAAATGTTTTTAAAAATTCATAAATGTATTAAAGACATTTTGGGGGGTTTTCTTTCTTCCCGTACCGAACCGAAAAAAAACGAACCGTGGCTTTGAAAACCGAAAACGTACCAAACCGAAAATTTTGTGTACCATTACAGGCCTAATAACTATATTTACAAACTTCACCAGAAAACTGTAATTCCTTCTAGACGTAGAGAAAACACTGTAACATGTGAGTAAACGGACACAGTGACCTACAGCTGACTGACGTAGTCCCAGTGAGCTCTGATGAAGTTCCACGCCAGCGCCTGCCCGGCCTCATTCTGGGCGATGTAGTTGATAGTGGAAGCCACATCCATCAGTCGTATCTTCTCAGGGTCCAAAGTGTACTCCAGGTATCTGCAAGATAAGACAACTTATGACTGATCCTTCAGCTGCGTGTTTGGGACACACCTTATCACAGGTGTGTCTGTTATTATTATGGACGCCGCTGCGGTTCTATTCCAGGTGTGTTTGTGGGCTTCACCTGTTGAGCAGCCAGATGGTCTTGGTGCAGGACAGAGCTGCACGGAGCTGTTCTTTCTCTGAGCTGATGTTGGAGCTCTGAAACTTGGCCCAAGCAAATTCCCACTCTGTTTTTTCCTCCAACGGCCAAAGCCTGGCAGTAGATGACGGAGCGCAGATTGGGGTGGATTCTACAGCGGACACAAACACAGTTACACTGCAAACGCCTCACTCAGGTTCTGGTTTCTTGGTGAAACTTTATAACTTCTGACCCTAAATTTTCACACCTTTCAGTGACACTATATTATAACAAGTGTTCAGAGAACGCAAACCTCCACCAAGCACCCTGAACGCTGTGCATGTGTGGATCCACTCTTTCTGTTTAAATTCAACAGTTTCCAGGTTGTTCCATACACAGAAACAGTTGAATCTGGTCCCAGTCATGTGTCTGTCCAATTAGATTCAATTCACATCAATATTAGTTGAGTTCTAATTTTAAATGTGTGGGAAATGGGATTTTCAGTGTTCAGTGTAAATGTCCACAGAGTCCACATTCCACAGTGGATGTGGACAATTTAGTTCCAGATACAAGAGATTGTTCTAAGCTACAGGTGGATCCAACTGGAGGAGAATCAGAGTCGTTTGGAATTTTTGATGAATTTTGGAAAATGTCTCAGTGATGACAGATGGAAAACTGTAGATGTTGTGACCTTGCTGTGACCTTGAGCTTTGGCCTACTGGGACCAAAATGGACTGGGCTGGTCCCAGGGCCTAGGCCTATCTGTGGGGAAGATCTGGGAAAGATGGGTGGAAGAGTTTTACACTGAAGATGAGAACAAACAAACAAGCACGCAAACAAACACACACAAAAAGCAAAGTGATCACAATACCTCCTGGCGAAGGTAACTAGCGTGTTGACCCACAGGGAACCACGGGTTCTAGATTATGTCACATGACACCATGGCAACGTGGCCCTATTGTTTATCTGTTGTCATGATGTTGCGGTCTGAAAACGTCACTCCACCTACTGTTCACACTAAGAAGGTCATGTGACACCTTAGAAACGCTACCCCATAGTTCTATGTGTAGGCAACGGGATTTTGGCCATAGCAACATAATTGTAAGGCTATTATATTCCAAAATTACTAATATCTCCCAAATACTAGTCCTATCAACTTGCTATTTTCACTAGTCTGTTCCTGGACCATAAATCCATAAATACGACAAACTGCAGCAGTCAGCTGTGTACAGAGTTAGTGTGATGCCTGAGACACACACACACACACACACACATACACACACAGAGTCCACTGCCCTTTTATAACATAGGTGTTTAGTTTACCCAGTTTTATCCGCTCTACATTTGGAAACTTCAGATGTGCAACTGGTGTCCAGTTTTGATCTTTCACAGGTGACAGATAACATAATACAGTAATATCTTAAGTCACAGCAAAAAACCTGTGGTCTGATGTGGCAAATGAGGGAAGCTGGAAGATGCCATTTTCCCAAAGACAACATGAGGGACATCTCACAGTTTGACTGCTGTCTGTGACTTCACAACCAAAAACAGTTTAGCATGAAATGATGTGCTGGTCCATGCAGGACTAGTTTACCAGTTCCACTGCACATGTGCATGTGTCTGTGCTGAATGTTTTCTGTACATGGTACCTGCCTAATAACCTAAACCAAACCAAACTGTGTACAGTTATTGGCCAGTCCCAACGCATGAAAAGAATGAAAGACATGTAAACACATGCATGTGTGCTGATGTAATGTGTTTATATAATGGATACCCATTTAACCAACACCATTTCAAGAACAGGGATGATAGTTTCCATGGTCACCCCCACTTTTACCTAACTTTTTGAACTCTGAATGCACATTAGCATTAAACCCTGCTAGGTGCCGCTAAGAAGAAAAAAAAAAAAACACTTGCAGAGTAGAGGCCATTAACAATCAACCTCAACAAATACTACAGCAGGGGTATCAAACTCATGTTAGTTCAGTTCCATATTCAGCCTAATATGATCTAAAGTGGGCTGGACCAGTAAATAATATAAATAATAGGATAAGAACTTATGAATAATGTCGACTCCAAAGTTTTCTCTGTTTTTGAGTGACAAAAGTAAGATTCTGTAATGAAAATGTTTACATCTAAGAACTGTACTTGAACATAACATGAACTAATATAAACACCCTGAAAATTGTTAAGAAAAATAAGTGCAATTTTTACAATATTGCACCATAGTTTATCATTTCTGCATGTGCATCACAACTTACAGATCACAGTGGATCGACAAATAAACAAAACATTTAATAACAGGCAGAATATTATTAAAACTCCACAAACTTCTATTAAAACATTTAAGGTTGTTCATGTTTGTTCAGGTTATTTACTTTTTTTTGTAAAAGGCTAGTCTGTAAATGTAAACATTTTTCTATAATTTAAGTGTTTGGGGTTTTTTTTACAGTAAAACAAAGAGAAAAATTTGCAGTTTTCATTATTTATTATGATAGTATTTTACTGGTGTGACCCACTTTAGATTGAATTGACCTAAAATCATTGTAACATCTTTGACTGTTAATATCTTCAGTGTAATTTTTGCATTCCACACATTCATCCCATGGGCCAGATTGGACCCTTCGTCAGGTCGGTTTTGGCCCCTGGGCTGCATGTTTGACACCTGTGTACTATGGGATTAAAAGGATTAGAGTCAAAACTAACAACCCAATTGTGCAACTTCAAAGAGAATTCAAATAGAAAAGGAGAAAAAATGTATGAGCACAATTATGTGCTTCACATGTTAAAAACATTATTTTGAAATCTCAAATTGAGTATATTGAAGTGAGTATATAGTAGAGGTCATACTCAGTGGTGGTGGTGATATTGGGCGTGGGGGTCGTAGGGGTAGCGGTGGTAGTGGTTGTGGTGGTGGTATTGGTGAAGATGGGGATGCTGGTGGTGGTATTGGTGAAGATGCGGGTGGTGGTGGCAGCGGTGGTAGAGGTGGTATTGGTGATGAAGGTGGTGGTGGTATTGGTACTGTTGTTGTTGTTGTTGTTGTTGTTGTTGTTGTCATCGATGGTGCTTTTCATCCAGAGTGCAAACTTGTCTTCAACCATCTCCAAACACTCTGGGAGGTCGTTGGAGCAGGCCACCTGTATGGCATTGATCTGGTTGTACCTGAAGAAAAAAGAGAACTTTCAGTGTCTGTAGTAAATGCATTGGTGTTCACTAATGGTACAAAGGTCTTTCACCATAAGAGTTATGGTGAAAGACCACGACTTTCACCATTTTCATTTACAGCTGAGTATTCTTTTCGTGGTCCACATGTATTTACTATCTCCACTACCCCTTTTCCATCAAGGCAGATTTAAGACAGGTTCAGAACTGGTGGTTTCCCTTCAATTCAGTTTTGGTTTTTGACAATCTAATGCCGCATTTCCACTACATGGAACCGGCTCGACTCGACTCTGGTACCAGGTCCTATTCCTGGAGACCGTTTCCATTACAGGATACTACTGACTTTACAGCACCTGGTCGTCATAGCGATGCGGCGCGTTACTTCCGTGTCGTCTGCCCAGAGTTGCTGATAAACTTGTTTGTTGCGAGTTGTCTCGTCAAACTCATGCTGAATCTCCTCCGACCATGGTGTAGTTTTGGGCTGTCATCATGTGGATTAACCTACCGCTATATTTACTGTCCACTTCCGCATCTGTTTTTTGTGAAATGGCAGGTCACAGAGAAAACTCTCCAACCAATCAGTGGTCTGCAGTGTTTACACGTTACCTTTTAGTATCTGGTCACCAGTCCTGGAACCTCAGCAGAGGTGATACCAAAAAACTAGTACCAGGTACCAGATTCCAGGCCCTTTTTCGTAATGGAACGCAAAAAGGACGAGTCGAGTTGAGTCGAGCCGGTACCAGGTAGTGGAAACATGGCATAAGAACCAAACCTCAGCCAGGAACCCACTTTTCCAGAGGGGGTACCAGCACTTTACTGGGCTAGAACCAAAACCTGTTTACATCATGGGAGTAAGACTATCATGACCAACACGACCAACAAGAACGGTGACCACCATTTAAAATTAAGGAAATAACACAGAGCAACGTTTGATCCGAAAGACAAATACAGGGCTTCAGTATGACTGTGTTATTGTAGAAGTAGTGACCTGCTGACATAAACTGGATTGGTCCGTTTGTGGTAGTTCCTGGTGCAGTACCATAGCACTGAGGGCCCAGTCGATTTAACTGTTAACTAGCATATGTATGTGGGTTATCACTGTAGCCCAGGGATGTCCAACCCCAGTCCCAAACAAACATTAATGTTAGAGGACATTTAGTCTATATAATGTCTATTATTGTGGACCGAGGCAGTAAATCCAGGTGTAGATTACTGCACAAAGGGAGTCATGGATTTTCCTTGGTCAGGATCTGTCCAGTCAGTCCAGCTGTGATTCACAAGGAGGACAATTAATACTGAACAAACAAGAACTGAAACTATGAATTATGAAAGAGCTGCAGCATCTGAAACTGACCACAATGAACATTTGACAGATAAACAGAGCCACAGTGCTGCAGTTTCAGATTCACAGTTTGTCATGTCTTGCTGCAGCATGCTGATGCTAATGCTTATGTGGTTTTTCATACCATTGTCATTAGCCTGTCTACCAGCATTTATAGAGCTACAGCACACTGGGCCATAGTAATGTGGTCTGTGGTAGGAAAGCAAGTCCATACGTTCAACTAATTTCAACCAAAGACCAGTATCAGACTGGAACTAGCTATTTGTGTTGTTGGGCAAAGAGTATATCGTCACCTCCTAGATACCACCATCGTCTCTTTTCTGCTTGATCCTGACAATGTAGAAGAGAGTGAGTTTGTCAATTGATTTATTAAAACCAGCTGACTGTAATGAATTACTTGTCAAACTCAGTTTCTACAGTTTCTGTCCACAAACAAATGTATAAGCTGATGAAGTAAGGCTCACCCACTGGGACCTTTGGACCACATAATGGATTTATAAACAGTCATCGATTCATGAGAATGAACTGAGGGGAATTCCTCAGAAGTGTTTCCTTACTGTAAAGAGTGTTCCTTTGGGACTCTTGAATTGTCTGTGTCATTCTTGAAGAAGTTGTAAAGCTCTTTCACCTGTTCCCGTAGGTACGCCTGCAGGAAAAGACAGCTTCAAAGCTGGGATTGAGGAACAGCTGCAGCAAAATAACATCCTTATTGCATGTACTGTGATGAGACTTTGAACTTTTACACTGGCAATCACTTTTATGGGTGCACCTTCCCAGTCCACTGCAGATCAGTTTACTGTCGCAGATAACATAATAAAATAAGTAAAGTTGAACTTCCTGACAACATCAGTTAACTGATGCATACCTGCATGGGTCCATACACCTCGGAGCGGTCAAACATGAGGACAAAGTATCTCAGATTCCTAACAGCTGATTCCCATGGAAGGAACTCTTTCTCATTACTAAGGAACTGGGTGAAATTCAGAGCCAAAGTCACATCAACCATCTTCGCCCTGTGGAAACAGCACAGATTAGATCTGGAAAGTTCACGGCCAGAGATGGTGACAACTGTCCCACAATGACTTTTTTCATATAAAGGCACACATGGTGATGACAGAACTGGAAAAAAGTAAGAGAAGTCTGAAGCACAGGTCACCTGGCCAAGTTGAATGTATCATCAATGAGCTGCCCTCGGTTTATCACTGGAATCATCTGGAAAATAACAGAAAAATTAACACAAGCGTTAGATTTCAGCTGACAAAGATGCTAAATATCTAATATATTTGGTCTCAGAAAACACCCCACATCCTTGTAGTTAAACACAGAAATGGAACTAAACTAATCAAAGACATTCAAATTCAGATGATCCAAGCAAACAACCAAAATTACAATAAAATAAAATAAAAATAAATAAGACCTATTAAATGAAAGTAAATATAAGAAAAGAAAGCATGAACAGAATATCATACATACTGTCCGCCCAAATAATACCAATAACAAATCCACACAACATCAGTTGTTTGTTTGTTTGTTTTTTTTCTCTCTCTTCTGCCCAGTTTTACTCAGTTCTGGTTGTAGTTATTATTACCATTGTCATTATCTCCATGGTTGTTACTGTTGGTATTGCTGACATTTTCTTGTGACGGTCTTCGCCACCTTCTTCTTTCTTGCCCCCCCCCCCCCCCCCCATGTCAGGTCCGGCATAGAAATGTGGTTCAACAAAACTCAGAATAAAGTCAGTAGAATATCAAGGGGAGCCTCATATACTATGAAGTTTTCCTTGGCAAAGCAAATCCGTTCAGCACCATAAGGAGACAGACTACCATTCTGCTGTTAGGATGATGGACAAGACAAGCTAAATAAAGAAATAAAGAAATAAAGCAGATTATCTTTGGGTTTGTTGTTTTGATTGAACAGCCATTGCAGTGAAGCAGTAATTAGCCTAGCTTTGTAATCGACATTTCGCATTTAATCTTGTGTTTTTAATATTTATGTAGTCTTTTCATTAGTTATTTATTCATCTGAGGGTGGTGCAAAGAGATACGATTAAATATTAAAGCTCATATCTTAACCCTTATGCCCTCCTCAAATTTATTACCCTCTGGTAGGGCTGCACGATTTTGGCAAAAAAAAAAATCCAGATTTTTTCCTCTAAAAACTCGATTTTCGATTTCTATTTCGATTTTTGGGTATAACTAGAAAAGACAACAGAAGTCAGCATGTCGTTTTCATGAGCAGCCCACAATGCAGCCCACTGCTCTGACCTCAAAGCTGTGATGGGATCACGTGATGAACCCACAGTTTTGTTTTGTTTTTTCTCTTCATTAAATCTTTAAAATGAAGTAGAGTATACAAACAATGTATACAACAAGAAAATAACATAAGTTTGTCAGGGGAATACACTATAATAAAATGTCCAAATCAGAGCAAATACTTATGTTTTTTATAGCCTTTTTGTTTCCACATTTATCTAACAGCTTTAAATAAAGTTCAACATCTTACAAAATATAATAATATTTGGTTTTGTGTTAAAGAACTTACATTTGTGAATGAAAAATTAGGCAAGTAAGAGGACTAAATTAATTATTAAAAAAAAAAAAAGTTTTTTTTTTTTTTTTCCCCCCTTTTCTGGGTATCTGGGCCCACAGCAGTGACACCAGTGTCAGTCAGTGACAGGCATCAGTCGTGTGTGCGTGGACCAGGTTAATATGAGTGATCCACATGTGGTTCTATTTAAACTGGGGGATCCGTGCGTGGAACAGACCGACCCAGGACACACTGGAGGGATTCTATCCTGGAGCTGGTGCATGTGTGTGGGCACAGGGCTGTGTGGGCTCCTCTGCTGAGGATGATGACCCTGAGACCCAGACCCGGTTCAGAAGAAGACAGTACGGTACGGATCCGGGACAAGGGAAGATGAGTGATCCCCATCTCGCTATATTTCAATTGCGGGATCCGTGCGTGAAGCCACGGCTTATATTGCTATAAGTACTGCGGGCTCATGAACAGATTTAACGTCCGTGGTCATTACACGGACTTCTGTGACAGACCGCTGTCACAGGAAGAGCCTACGGAGGCGCGCGGCCCGGAGCAGAAGAAAGATGAAATCGATTTTACGATTTCCCTTTTTTAAAAATCGTCCTAATTAAAAAATCCGATTTCGATTTAAAATCGATTAATCGTGCAGCCCTACCCTCTGGTACATTCGAGACAAAAATGTACACGTACAAAAGATTGTAAAAGGGCGGATACTAAAAGACCAGTCATGATTATTTGTGAGCATCTCAGAGGCAGTGTTTTCACATCTAATCTGTTGGCAAAAGCATGTCATTATCTTAAGTTCCTGTAATTATATACATGTGTGATATGTTGTCTATAGTGTAATTTCAGGGTTAGGGTTAGCTCCAAGATGCTCATGGATGATCACAACTTTTAGTATGTGCTGTACAAAACACATGTAAAAGTATAAGACACTGAATTTTTAAAAAAATTTAACCAAACAGAAAAGTTCTTGCCAAAATTCATGCTACAAGCTGTCACACAGCCAAAATGATCACCAAATGGAAAAAAGTAAAAAAAAAAAAAAAAAGTAAAAATGCTGAGGAATGTCATAAGGGTGAAGTATTTAAGGTGCTGACAGTTCCTCCTGAAGGCAACACTCAAAGGTAGGATGAAGACAAATGCTGCATTTCCACTACATCACAGGTGTCAAACTCCGGTCCTCGAGGGCCGGTTTCCTGCATGTTTTAGATGTTTCCTCTTCCAGCACACCTGACGGTCGTTATCAGGCTTCTGCAGAGTTGGATGATAGGCTTATCATTTGAATCAGGTGTGTTGGAAGAGGGAAACATCTAAAACATGCAGGATACCGGCCCTTGAGGATCTGAGTTTGACACCCCTGCACTACATGGAACCGGCTCGACTCCACTCTGGTACCAGGTCCTATTCCAGACCGTTTCCATTCCAGGATCCTACCGACTTTCCAGTACCTGGTTGTCATAGTGATGCGGCGCGTTATTTCCGTGTCGTCTGTTCAGAGGGTCGCTGATAAACTCGCTCATTGCGTGATGTCTCGTCTGAATTTTTAACGCCGGCCACCAAAGACTGAATCTCTTCGACAAACCATGGTGTAGTTTTGGGCTGTTATCATGTGGATTAATGTACCGACAGATTTACTGTCCACTTCCACATCTGTTTTTGTAAAACGGCGGGTCGCAGAGAAAACTGTCTGACCAATCAGTGGTCTGCAGTGTTTACACGTCACAGTTTAGTATCGCTTGGAACCTCAGCAGAGGTGATACCAAAAAACTAGTACCAGGTACCAGATTCCAGGTCCTTTTTCGTAATGGAAACGCAAAAAGGCCGAGTCAAGTCGAGTCCAGCCAGTACCATGTAGATCAGGGCTGTCAAACTCATGTTAGTTCAGTTCCACATTCAGCTAAATTAGATCTGCAGTGGACCGAACCAGTAAAATAATAACAGAATAATATAGAAATAATGTCAACTCAAAATTTTTCTCTAGGTTTTAGAGCAAAAAAAGTAAATTTACATTATGAAAAGGTTTACATCTACAAACTATCCTTTCAAAAGATGTGAATAACATGAACAAACTGAAAAAATCTGTGTAATTTTAACACTATTCTGCCTCAGTTTATCATTTCCACATGTACATTATAACTGACAGATCACAGTGGATCTACAAACACACAAAACTTTTAATAACAGACAGAATATTGTTCAAATTCTACTTACTTCTCTTATGACATTTCAGGTTGTTCATATTTGTTCAGGTTATTCACATTTTTTGCAAAATTATACTTTGTTTTAGTGTAAATACATGAAAATATTTACATTTACAAAGAGAAACATTTGGAGTTGTCATTCTATGTTATTCTGATAGTATTTGACTGGTCCTGCCCACTTGAGAGTGAATTGGTCTAAATGTGGAACCTGAACTAAAGGATTGTTCATATCTTAGTGTAATTTTTTGCATTTAACAAATTCATCCCAAGGCCTGGACTGGACCCTTTGACGGGCTGGATTTGGCCCCCAGGCCGCATGTTTGACACCTGTGACGTAGTGGAAATGCGGCAAAAGCTAGCATAGAGATAGAAGTCAAACACAATCCATCTTATAAACGACAATAATCTTAAACTGACAGTAGAGGTTAGGAAAAATGCTTTGGTATGACGCGTGGTTGCCTGACCAAAGCTAATGGCAGTCAGTCAAATACCTGTTTGACCTGTGTTGCTGTCTGTAGCAATTTTTGTTGCAGTTGCAAACCCCAATCCCTCTTGTTGTGAACTGTAAGTGCCTTCCACTATGCCATCACAGCCAGGCAGCGTTTTGATGAAGACATACATAAAATTCTCTAATCTGACACTGGCACCGCCAGAGGTCCAAGAGGTCTAGACCTGCACGTGGATGCAATGATTAGCTTTAATGGCTAATCTGTGCGATCTTAGGCAGCACAGTGGCATAGTGGTTAGCACCCCGCCATTAAAAACAGGTACATAAAGGTTAATTCTACTGTCCGTGTCTTTGACCATGGTTCTGATGAAGGTCTGGAGTTGGTACCAAAGCACCTTCGATGGCAGCTCACCGCTCCTAATGAGTGTATGCTATGTGCTAATGCTAATGCTCGGTACTGTGTGTGTTGTGTTTGAATGGTTCAAATGCAGAGACTGAATTTCCCTATGGCGATCATATGACAAGTTAGCCTTTAATCTGTGTTTAGCCATTAGTCTTATTGTTTGATTTGTCTGGGGTCGTAGAAGTAAAGCAGCAACATGAAGTCCATATCGAAGTATGTCAGATGTTTCATGAGTGGGCATGATTACCTTTGGCTTTGGTACATACATTTGTCTCTAAACAGTATTAACATTTTGAAGGTTAGCATCATTCTGCTATGTCTCAACCACATTTTGTGCAAAGATATTCTCGTGACAAACTGATGAACCAACCTATGTTCCGATTGTTTGAGTCATATTCGCAAGGTTCTAGATTTTACCGGTGAAAATGAACTTCATCAGGTTATTTCTTCTTCCTTTGGCCAGTTCCTCTTCAGATCATTAGGTTCAAATTGATTAGATTAGATTAGATTCCTTTTGTCATTGCAAATAAATGCAACGAAATTTTAAAGCACAAGGGAAAAACGGGACCCATAAAAAAGTGTAAGAACAAGAACTACTAAAGAATAAATTGGGTTTTGAGCCATTTGGGTTTAAAAACTTGACTGTGTTGCCAACAAAATTGCTGCAATATTTACTCATCAAATGTTTAACATGAGCTAACACAAGTTGCTTTTCCACTGACCCTCAAAATGCGCTTATATAACTTACGCATAAAAATTTGCCTAATGGAAAATGACAATTTCGCCAAAACTCTTGTTTTCTGATGAAAAGTTTTTGTTCTGGCAAGAGGTGGTTTTTCAGGTGTAGCAAAATTGGTATATGACACAAAACTGTAATGGAAAGACATTTTTGTGCAACTAGAGTTATGTGAACAAAACAAACAGATGTGGATGGATGTTAGAACAAGAGAAGAAGAGTTGAACTCAAACATGTGTGTATGTGTGGACACAGCAGGAAACCACATCAGATTAGAATTTAGGAGGAGATAGAGGAGGAAGCAGCATTCTAGACCCAAACCAACACACAACAACAAACACAGACAGAGATTTGGTTCATTTTGTTGATTATTTTGTTAATTTTGTAGATTTTTTTTTTTTTTTTTGGGTTAATTTTATTGATTATTTTGTTTATTTTGTTTATTTTGTTGATTATTTTGTTCATTTTGTAGATTTTTTTGGGTTAATTTTATTGATTATTTTGTTTATTTTGATTATTTTGTTTATTTGTTGATTATTTTGTTTTTGTTTGTTTGTTTATTTTGTTTATTTTGTTGATTATTTTGTTCATTTTGTAGATTTTTTTGGTTAATTTTATTGATTATTTTGTTTATTTTGATTTTTTTATTTTGTTGATTATTTTGTTTATTTTGATTATTTTGTTTGTTTATTTTGTTGATTATTTTGTTCATTTTATAGATTTTTTTTTTTTTTTTTGGTTCATTTTATTGATTATTTTGTTTATTTTGTTGATTATTTTGTTCATTTTGTAGATTTTTTTGGGTTAATTTTATTGATTATTTTGTTTATTTTGATTATTTTGTTTATTTTGTTGATTATTTTGTTTTTTGTTTGTTTGTTTATTTTGTTTATTTTGTTGATTATTTTGTTCATTTTGTAGATTTTTTTTGGTTAATTTTATTGATTATTTTGTTTATTTTGATTTTTTATTTTGTTGATTATTTTGTTTATTTTGATTATTTTGTTTGTTTATTTTGTTGATTTTGTTGATTATTTTGTTCATTTTATAGATTTTTTTTTTTTTTTTTGGTTCATTTTATTGATTATTTTGTTTATTTTGTTGATTATTTTGTTCATTTTGTAGATTTTTTTTTTTTTTTGGTTCATTTTATTGATTATTTTGTTTATTTTGTTGATTATTTTGTTCATTTTGTAGATTTTTTTTTTTTTTTTGGTTCATTTTATTGATTATTTTGTTTATTTTGTTGATTATTTTGTTCATTTTGTAGATTTTTTGGTTCATTTTGTTGATTATTGGTTCTTTTTTTCATTTTTCATTTTTGGTTCTTTTGTTTATTTTTGTTGACAGATGTGTGTGTATGTGTGGACACAGCAGGAAACTACATCAGTTTAGAATTTTGTAGCAGATAGAGGAGGAACCAGCATTCTAGATTCAAAACAACACAGATTTATGTTCCTGTTTATGGAAGGACTGACACTGACATCTACCACAAGAAAGAAACTAATCAGCACATTTGGGATTGAATGGACAAACCAACATTACACACTTCTGTTTTTTCGACATTTAGTAAACATCGGTAAAGTTTAGCGCAGATGTCCAATGGAAAAGCGAGTACAGAGACAGATGTTTTGTGCTCAGTTCCATGTTTTGCCTTCATTTTTTTGCTCAGTACTCACATTAGGGTTTGTTGCCAGTTGATCCAGGAGGCGTCGCCAGTTGTCTGGGTCATAATTGACTCTGTAGTATCCAGTACTGTTCACGTTTACCAGGATCCACTCTCCTTCTTTGGACCTGAAATCTTCTCTTCGTCCTGTTTGAAGTACAGACATTGGTGGAAGATCATTTGTACAATTAAAGACGACAAACCACCGGAAAGGAGACTCTAAAGCTAAGACTAGATCATTCAATGCTACTTCATTTGGTCCGTTTAAAATGGACCAGAGTTTGTGTCCCTGGAAAGTCTGGACTTTTTTATAGGTGTGAATACAAACATGTGAACTCTGATTCCAATCAAACAAGCTGAGACCACCCAGAAGGGGTTCCGCTTCCAAATGGACTCTGGGCCGGTTCATTTCTGGTGTGAATAGAACCAGCCTTGAGCCGAAACAAACCAAGGAACCGTGCACCTTTTTGTGCTTGAGAAGCCACCGTAGCCTCTGGAAGTAGCCGAGCTTCATGGGTAGTCAGAGCTAACAGCAGCAGCCATGAGCAGTGGACAGACGTGGACCAATGAGGACACTGAATGTCTCATGGACATTTGGTCAGATGACCATTTTTCGAAACTGGCTCCAAATGAGCCGTTCTTGACAGTTCACATTGATTTCAGAAATTTGTGTCTGTAAAAATAGAATACAAATTCAGAAAATGATAACCGTGTTTGTTTTCGTCAACACTGACCGTCTCTGACTGACCCCGCCCCTGACTTTTCTGTCCAATGCTAGCACAGTTTGTCACATGCGTGCGTCTGTTTTACAAATTTTGGTCCACTTGCAAAAAGTGCAATAAGAATGCGATCCGACCCAAACAAAAAAATTAAAGTCTGCATTTGATCTGAATCAAATAAGCGGACCAAAGGACTGTCCAGGTGTGAATACAGAATTGGACACCTCAGGTTTTAGGCTACGTTCACACAGCAGGTCTTAATACACCATTTGGATGTTTTAGTGAAATCCGATTGCTTGTTCATATTCCACATGAAATGCGACTTCTATCAGTTTTGAGTCTGAACTGAATGCGACCCTGAAGTGACCCACATGCACAGAAGAGGTCCTGAAGTGACCCACATGCACAGAAGAGGTCCTGAAGTGACCCACATGCACAGAAGAGGTCCTGAAGTGACCCACATGCACAGAGGTCCTCAGATCTGGGCCACATTTGCCTGCGGTCTGAATGTAGCCTTCTTCCTGTATCTTTCGCAGATACATCTTGTGTTTTTTGTTACCGTTCTCGTAAATCCAGAAAACAGATGTAGGCTCCATGAAAGTGGACATGACTCTGTACGGGATGTGCCACAGCTCACTGAAAGGACAAAAACAAAGAGAACGTCATGAGACCGGGGGGGGGGGGGGGGCAGATTTGGCCCCTGGGCCGCATGTTTGTCACCTGTAGTCTAGAACACATTATTACTGGTCTATTAAAGGTCTTCAAACGTACCTGGACGCAGAGGATTGGTTGAACAGAAAGCGTTTCTGGCTGTAGTCCCCGCTGGTCGTGTTGATGGTGAGAACAGGAAATCCGGTCTGGAGTGTCCATGTCTTCATGTATTTTTCGACTGCAAATTCTTTACCTGTTTCCTGTAACGCCTGCAAACATTTCATAGCATCTATACTTTAGAGTGGACAAATGGACCAACAGAGCAGAAGCAGAACTGTGAAGTCCTGTGTGTTCGACTTTACCTTCAGTATGTTGTCCCACAGATCATCCTGATCCACGTTTTTGTACTGAAACTGACTGAGGTACATCTGAAACAGAAGAAGAGAACACCTTCACTATAATCACAAATAATATTTTACACTGAGAGGGAAGAAAAGTACACAACTGTAGGATGCAGCTAGTACGAAAACTATGACTAACTGAATGATACTTAGTTTATATTTTATTGTATTCTCTTTTGTATGCCATTCTAAAATGCCACTTGGTTTTGTTTGTTTTAATTTCCTACATAAACTGTACTCTTTTTTTTAACATCTTAAATTCTTTGGCATTCAATAGACCTTTTTTTTTTTTTTTTTTTTTACAACTTCTGTATTTTTCAGTGGAAATACGCAATTGTCATGGAATTCTACTTCCTGGTCTATCAGGACAACAATGGCACAAGTGAAGAACACCAGTTTTAGTATCGTTCCAGGTTGTTCTTGTTCTGCCCAAAAACAGACGTATCTGTCTTTTCATTCTTTTCCTGTGGACACTGAAGTTAGGTGGAAATGGACTCAGACAATCCAGCAAGATGAGGGACCAAAGTTTGTGATAAAACAGTTAGAATTTTCAAAAACAGCCTGATTCCAGATCAGATCCGTCTAATGTTGGAGGACAGTAGGGCTGTTACACAATATCACTTCTGCAATATATCGCAATATTTCATTTCATGATACTGTATCGATTTTAAAAAGTATTGTTTTGATATTTTTAGGCATTTATTCAAATGCAGAGATGGCGGAGGTTCATTTTTGTTTTTTGGTTTTCTTTATGGTTTATATCTTATTTATTATTATTTAACACTGTTTTATTAAATAATGGTTACTTGATGCATCCCTAAAAGCACATTTTACTGTCTGAGAGGCAGATGGGAGTTCCTTTGTTGTTATTGCACAAAAATCCTGTTCTGATGTTAGTTGTGAACTAATAGAATCTGAACATTTGAACAGGATCTGAAACTGGAATGTCTGGAAAACAGAATTTCAGTTTGAACACAGTTTGAACATTTTGTGATGTAACATTAGATCCTGTTGGGATCTAATAAAAATGTGTTTAGTATTTGTGCAGATTTCTAGTGTAATTAAATTCTTCAAGGAAATAATCATTTAAAAAAAAAGAAAGAAACAAAAAAAACTGCCTGTTTAACACAATCATGATATATCGTGATATATCGTATGGTGATCCTAGTATTGTGATTTGTATTGTATCGCCAGATTCTTGCCGATACACAGCCCTAGAGGACAGCAGGGACAGGGAAGTGTTTTTCCAACTCCTATCCAAAGGGATCCTTAAAAAAATGGCATCAAAACCTACATGGTCCTCTTACTCACTTTTAGCAGTTTCACTACGGCTGATTCAAAGACGAAGAAGAAGAAGAGGAAGTATCTGTGTTTAAATGTACAGACACACCTCCACATGTTGTGTCTCATCATATGGACATAAACTTATTCAAAGGAAAGCGTGTTCTCCAAATGCATCGTTCCCATTTGACTGGGTTTGGTGCATTCAAAGGCCTTTCATCCATAGATCCAGACCAGATAATCCAAGTGGAAGCTTTAGATGGGACTCACTCTGATCCCCCTTTGGAAGTCCTCTTCACCCACCACACTGGCCAGCATTCTGATGACAGCTGCCCCCTGTAAAAAAAACAAACAAACAAAAAAAAAACAGCAGATATCAGCACAAGGTCAGAGTCTGCAGAGAGCCTCTACGGCAGGGCTGTCAAACATGCACCCCCCAAAGGTTCCAGTCCCACCCCTGGGATGAATTCACAAAGTGTCTAAATTCCTACAGTCCAGGCTGTGGAACTCATGTTAGTGTGGGTTCCACATCCAGACCAATCTGATCTACAGTCCAATAAGAACAGCAGAAGAACCCACACAAAAGAAGGACTGCAGATTTACTACTGGGTTCTTCTGGGGGGGGGGGGGGGTTGTACTAAAAAAAAAAGACAAACTTTGGTTTGTCATTATTTATAGGTTATGTAGTCATTATTTTACTGTTCTGGCCCGCTTGAGATCAAATTGGGATAAATATGGCCCCTGAACCAAAATGAGTTTGACAGCCCTGAATTAAGCTATGCAAATTAAATCTGAGCAGCAGTTCGCACTGTGTGACAAGCCCCACATTGTCTTAAAAAAAAAACACTAATCGATTTATTCCACCTTCTCATGTAGAACTCTGCTTGCAGCCTCAACATCAGTGTAAATCTCTCCATTTTGTGGATTTCATCCACTGTATTCATCCAGTCCTCCAACACCTGCGGCTCAGGCTGAAGCCATCCTCAGGTGATTGCTTTCTTTGCTGCAGCACCAAAAATCTTCAGGGGGTACCTGTCATTCACCGTTGAATCGTCAGGAAGGTCTCCCAACAGAAGTGAAAGAGTGGGTTGCTGCAGTCCAAAACCTAAAATCTGCTCTATTTTTGTACTAGGGCTGTAACTATATGACAATTTCATATCACAGTTATTGTGACCGAAATTATCACGGTTATCATTATTATCGCAGTATTGGTGAAATTGTGCTCAAAATGTTCAAAAAGTACTAATACACACACTGAAAAAATTTAACCAAGTTGTATTTTGAAAAAAAAAACAACAACAAAAAAACAAATAAAATAATAGTCCCAATGTTCCTTCTGTGTCAGAAACATTCCAATATTAACCCTTAGTGGTCTGAGTCTATTTTGTCCGTTTTTCAGTCCTTTTGATTTGGCCTTTATATACTATAGAAACAAATGTTTACTATACCCATGTTTGGATCTGTTTTTTCAGCACAACTTCATCTATATCATCTGTCTATTATTTTTTCACTTTAACCTACTATAAAAACACAAAAGGACAGAAAACAAAAAAAAAGATATAAAATCTGATTTGAAAAATGTCTATAATTTATTGCATAAATAACACACAGATGCTTAATGAACCTTTTCACAGACTTTAAAAGTGAATATTGGTTCCAAATATTAGGTATAGAAAATTAAAATTGTAAAAAATTCAAACTATACTCAAATATTTGACATAAAAGCAGATCTTACATAGGGTTTTTTCCCCTAAAAGTGCGGTAATCAAACACAGTTATCATGAGAATTAGAATTTAAACGCTAATACTAACCGTTGGCAATTTCACCATGGTTTATTGTTATACCGGTAATTGTTACATCCTATTTTTGCACTAACATCTTTTCAAAAAGTTGTAATTTTTGTACAGGACCAAAAAATGTGGGTGTGGTTTGCCTCTGTGTCCCCCTGTGCAACCCCCCCAGCAAGTAGAAGCACTCAGGTTTTTACTAAACTGTTGTTTTGGCATTATAAAGAACCAGACTACATTTTTCCAAGCAAAAAAAATCAAAAACAAAACCTTGTCTTATCTTATTTGCTCTTCTCTCCTCAGTGTTGGCAGGTGCAGAAGTATCTGGACTCGTACCTTACAGTAGGTTAAGGTGTCAAACATCTCGATGATCTCCAGTGTGGTCTGGACTTGTTGCTGTGGAGGGTTCAGAGGATGGGACGAGGCCAGAGCGTCCTCCTCGAACGCTGCATGGAGAGCACTCATGAAATAGACGTCTTTCTGAGGAGGACACAGACACACCTGATGTTTCAGGACAGTTCATTCAGCTCCATCAGGTCAGAGTTCAGCTGATGTTTCACCAGTTGTTCATGAATTCTGCTTAGAGTTCAGAGTTAAAGCTGTGGCAGACTTTCATGACCAGTGTTTCCTCAGGTCTGTCCATCCTCAGTCCTCTCCTCAGTCTCATTGGTCTGTTGGTCTGTCTGTCATTCCTCAGCTGAATCTCTTCCTCATGCTGAACACTTTCTTAGTTCCATCCACCACAAACAAACATGTGTTTACAAACAGAGGCAGGAGGAGCTGGGTATCTGAGGAAGTTTGTCGTGATGTGCATTGTGGGAAACGGAGGTTCTCGCAGCTGGCTGACAGCAGCAGCTGCTACAGACACGCTGTGGAAACGTCAGGAGCTCCCTTCCCTCTATGCATATTCCTCCAGCCGTTTCCGCATTTCAGCCGTTTCCACGTCGTATTTGTTTCAACCATATAATATCATATGGTCGCACTGCCGCTGTCAGGCAGATGCACTAACCTCCGTTTCCCACAATGCCCGTTCTGACAAACTTCCTCAGATGCTCAGTTCCTCCTGCCTCTGTTTGTAAACACATGTTTGTTTGTGGTGGATGGAACTACGAAAGTGTTCAGCATGAGGAAGAGATTCAGCTGAGGAATGACAGACAGACCAACAGACCAATGAAACTGAGGAGAGGACTGAGGATGGACAGATGTGAGGAAACACTGAGGATGAAAGTCTCCTGCACCTTTAAGCATGAAAAGAGTAGAATGTGAATGTACCATGTCACCAGACGACTCCACACGGTCCACAGCCATGAAGGACATGAAGGTGGCGAAGCCCTCGTTCAGCCAGACTTCATTCCACCACTTCATTGTCACCAGGTTTCCGAACCACTGTCGAACAGGAGACAAAATAAGCATCATCAAACCTGAACAGCGGGTTCAGTCGTACACAGACGTGCAGACAGTCAGCCTGTTTACATCCACACCAGTACTCCCATCATGATCAGATTTATGGAGTTATCCCATTATTCCAGTGAGCACATAAACAGGATTATCTGACCAGCTTTAACTGAAAACAGCAGTTATCTGGTCAGGAGAACTGGATTCAGTTCCATCCACAGAACTTTATTTACCCTCCAGGGGTCATTCAACAGCAGACTGAGTAAACACATCACATCTGAAGACAGCAGTTATCAGCAGGACTGTACGAAAAGATCAGGTTTGGAATATATCACCATATTTCATTTCACAACACTGTATCGATATTAAAAAGAACTGTATCGATATTTTTAGGTATTTATTCAAATGCAGATATTGTGGAGGTTCATTTTGTTTTTTTTCTTATTTATATTTTATTCATTCTTATTTCACACTCTTTTATTCAATAATGTTGGTTCCTTTGTTTGGATTGAACTCAAATCCTGTTCTGATGTTAGTTGTGAACTAATAGAATCTGAACATTTGAACAGGATCTGAAACTGGAATGTCTGGAAAACAGAATTTCAGTTTGAACACAGTTTGAACATTTGGTGATAGAACATTAGATCCTGTTGGGATCAAATACAAATGTGTTTAGGATTTGTGCAGATTTCTGCTGGAATTCAATTCTTCAAGGAAATAATCATTTAAAATTTTTTTTTAAAAATTGCCTTTTTAACAGTATCATAATATATCGTGATATATCATATGGTGATCCTAGTATTGTGATTTGTATGGTATCACCAGATTCTTGCCGGTACACAGCCCTAGTTATCAGATGAACACACCTAGACTTCCCCCCAGTACTCTGACGTCTGCACACATGGACACAGGTTCATCTTATTTATTTAGTTTTTTTAGAGCTGTACATGTGTAAAAAATAAATCTATATAAACTGAAGTTACACAGCGACACCGTGAATCTAAGGAAAAAGGTAAACAAACAATGACATGAAATGAAGGATAACACCAACACGTGACCTATTCTGTAGTTTTTTTTAGCTCCTCCCACATTACGACAGCTAACGCTGACACGAACTACAATACAGCTGAATACAGTCTTCATCTACAGAGAATGAATGAAGTTGTAATATTATAAGAATATTGTCGTCATATTTGGAGAATAAAACCATGACATTACGAGAACAACATTGTAATTTAAAAACAGGCGGGAAACATATAATCATTTACAGCATAAAGTCGTACCCACTGGTCTGATAATGAAGAACTGGAACATTCTGTGAGGTTCGACTTTCATTTGGGATTTACGCACAAATAGCCTCGCCCACCAAAGTAAGCCTGTTTGCCCCGCCCACCAAATACTGAGCTGTTAGCCCCGCCCACCATCAACACATTAGCATTAGTTGGACTTTGAAGACAGTTCGCACACGTTTGGGGTTTGTTTTGTCTTAAGGCTTACGATTTCTGAATTATGACTTTTTATCGCACTATTGCTAATTTATTTTCAAAATATTACAACTTTAATCTTATAAAAGTACGACATCATTTTCATTAAATTATGAGGGTTTTTTTTTTTTTTTTTTTATTACGACTTTATTCTCTTAGTTACTATTTTTCCGATGTGGCCCTAATATGCCATCATAGAAATGAGCTAAAAAGACTCAAACTATTTTTTGTCCCAGGCTGTGAACATGCGATATTTTATATTTTAACATGTTTTGTTTTGTTTATTTACTTATTTCAAATATTGCATTAAAATCGAACATAAACAGAATTATATAAAAGAAAGTCAAACATTCAAACGGGAGTGGGATGAGGTTTGGCTTCTAACCCCCCCCCCCCCCCCGTCAGAATCCATAAGTACACAAAAAAAAAGTAAAAAAAAACGGTATTATTGTTGTTACTGTTAAATAACGGAAAATAACCATCTCATAAAAATACGGTCATTTTCCATATTTAAAATACAGGTTTTTGCCCTAACTTTACATGAGGTTTTGCTATTTTTTTTTTTTTTACTTTTTAATGTTTAAAAAATAATATTTACATGTATTAAAACAATCCAATTCCCTATATATATATATATATATATATATATATATATATATATAAAATAATTTTCAGTGAGACTCAGTTGTCCAGTCCACTGATAAAAACTGTATTTGGACAGTTTATCAGTGCTTATACATGTTATACATTCACAAAAATACATTTATTCAACATTTTTGTTGTGAAACCTCCTGTAATTACACAAGATATTTGTCAATTAACAAACAAGTCTGGTTCAACTGACAGAACTAATACTTCTGTTGCTGTTAATTGTCAGTAATTTTATCTGGTTGAATTATTTTTTTTACAGTATTAAACTTTAAATTAACAGTTTAATCTCATAAATAGAAAAGAAATATTTGTGAAATTACGATACATTTGCAAATGTATTTGAACTGTATTTTTCTGTGAAAAAAGAAAATTCTTTTAAAAAATGGAAATATTCTAGTTATTCACAGTTACAGTTTTTTCATGTTATTTTACATTTGACATGTTAAATCACAGTCTGTTTTTGTCATTTCATTGATATTTTCCTGTATCTTAAAAATACAGGAAAAATCTGTCAAATAAACAGTGAAAATTCTGTTAAATTACAGACTTTTTTTACAGTGTAACTCCAAAATCCTCACATATCGGACTAAATTGTGACTGGGCAGAAAAGCCAGACTTGCTGAACGTATGGAGGACAGACTGGACATGTGTTTGGCAGTCGTGGTGTTTCCGTTCCAGCGGTTCAGGTGCGTACAGACGGTTTTGTTCTCCGTTCTGACCTGGTGAGCCAGCTCATGTGCGATCAGAGTGGCGATGTCTCCCTTGTGTAGCCATGACGACACCCCCTCCTCGTAGAGCACCCCTCCCTCCTGGTAGGTGATCAGACCCCAGTTCTCCATTCCTGCCACGCCCAAATCTGGCAGCGCAACTTGATCTGGACAAATGCAAAACAATGTATGCTAAATGGACTAAACTTACGCTGAGAAATTCAACCAAACCATGAACTTAGTCAGAATAACATAAAAAAAAACAAATAATCACAACTAGACACAAAATGTTAGCAGTGTGAAACCAATGTGATTTCAACCAAGAATTTAAACAACTAAATTAACACAAACAAACAGTGCCCCCCCCCCCCCCCCCCCCCCAGTCTTCTGACATTAGCTCCTCCCCCCATCTTAAATACTAGCCACGCCCCTTTTTCTGGTCTTTTGTCTGTGAGCTGAAGAACAATGTGAGTAAATAATTCAAACATAACTAATATGTGTGCACCCACATTACAATGTTTAAATACAATACTTAAACCAAACTGTGTCATGTAATCAGTAACTGTAACTGAACAAAAACTACTAGAACGGAGGGAGGATACAAAATTATTACTGGCGGTTTTAGCAGCCAGCAAGAAATCTATTACAAGAAGGAGGTTAAAGCCAACTGCACCAGCAGCAGAAGCCTGGTACCAGACCATCATGCAGATTTTCAAAATGGAAACATGGACTTACTCTATCAGAATCAGACGGATACATTTAACCGTATTTGGGACAAATGGATTCAGTTTGTATCCTCTAGCTGCCCAGAATTTGTATCACTCCTCTAAAAATTCCTTCTTTTTAATGTCCCTGTCTTTATTCTTTGCCTATGTTTTACTTTTGCAAATGTGTGTAATGTTTAAAGAACCCGGAGCTGAAAGCTGGGATTGTCTTTTTTTTTTTTTAAGTGAGATATACCAAAACTGTAAGCACTCAGTTCATATGTTTTTGGTTTTTTTTTCACTCTTTGACACTTTTGTATGTATAAAATAAGAAATACAAAAAGGAATAGATACCATATGTATGAATGGTAATGCTGAGATATCTGGCTCCTTTTCCAATAAAAAAAAAAAAAAAAAAAAAAAGAAACAAAACCTACTAGTACCAGACAGTGGTGGCTAAGGGCTCCACCACACTGCTGTGTTCGTACCTAGTTTTCCTTTGTAAGTGATGTCGAAGTAGTCCTGGTAGTAGGACAGGATGTATCCGGTGATGTTGTCTGCGTAGGCTGTGTATCCGGCCGCTGTGGCCTCAGGACGAGCATACGTCTGCAGGAGCACAACAAAGCACACAACGCATCAGCATGATGGGCTTTCAGGGTCTGACTTATTCTGATCCCAACCAGCCACACTGGGGTTTAGAAGGATGGAAGCACAGGAAAATACTTACAACACTCCAAGTATCGAAAACAGAGTCTGTGAGCACCGACTTAACCCTTGAACCCTTGAACCCTTGAACCCTTGAACCCTTGAACCCTTGAACCCTTGAACCCTTGAACTCAGGGCTGTCAAACTCATTTTCTTTCAAGTTCCACATTCAGCCCAATTTAATCTGCAGTGGGCCAAACCACTAAAATAATAACAGCATGACAGCCAGTAAATAATGACAACTCCAAATTGTTTTAGTGCAAAAAATAACATTCAATTATGCCAATATTTACATTTACAAACCATCCAAACAAAAAGGATGTGAATAACCTGAAAAAAATGAAATTTGTTCAGAAATATAGGCACAGCTTTATCAGTATTATGCCTTGACTTCTCACTTCTCCATGTGCATTACAGATCAGATCTACAACGACAAAACATTCAGTAACCGGCAGAAAAGAGTTCAAATCGCCCTTAATTTTCTGTAGACATTTCAGGTTGTTCATATTTGTTCACATTATTCACATTTTATTGTAAAAGCGATAATTTGTAAACGTAAACATTTTCATAATTTAAAGTTCTTTGTACAAAATCAAAGAGAAAAAAATTGTCATTATTTATAGGTTATTATGCAAATTCATCCCCAGATTGGACCCTTTGGCGGGCCAGTTTTGGCCCCCGGGATGCATGTTTGACACCTGTGATTTAACCCTTTAACCCCTGACGTCTCTGTGGTGAGACACACTACTTAGCACTGATCCCTTCCAAGGTTATTATCGTTAACGAAAACTAACGAAATGACAAAAACTAGAATTGTAAAAAAAATTTCATTAACTGAAATAAATAAAAATGATAATTAAAAGAAAAAAAAATCAATAACTAACTGAAACTGTATTGTGTTTTTACAAAACTAAATAAAACAAATAAAAATTATGGATAAAATTCCCTTCGTTTTCGTCTTTGTCAAAGTCGGATTGATATGAAATTGATTTATTTCACTCAAGCAGTTTTATCTGTTGGCACCAAATGATATTTAAGGGTCCGTCACTTGTGTTCACTTGTGGTTTCCAGTCGTCTTCTGGTCCCCACTCTACCTGGAAACATGGAGACTAAAGCAGCAGAGTCCTGTCTGGGATTGATTTGAATAGGAGCACAGAGAAGAAGAGAAAAGAGACCACTGAACTACAACTGAACTACAACTGAACTACAACTGAACTACAACGAACTACAACTAAACTACAACTAAACTACAACTGAACTACAACTAAACTACAACTGAACTACAACTAAACTACAACTGAACTACAACTGAACTACAACTGAACTACAACTAAACTACAACTAAACTACAACTAAACTACAACTGAACTACAACTAAACTACAACTGAACTACAACTGAACTACAACTAAACTACAACTACAACTGAACTACAACTGAACTACAACTGAACTACAACTAAACTACAACTAAACTACAACTGAACTACAACTAAACTAAACTACAACTAAACTAAACTAAACTAAACTAAAACTAAACTACAACTAAGCATTTAGAAAAAATGAAAACTAATTCAAACTGAATTAGAGAAAAAAAGTCCAAACTAAATAAAACTAAACTAGAATGAAAAATCCTAAACTCTTGTCACCTTTAACCCTTCCTCTGTCTGGTTTAAATGCTGCAGATCTGCCTCAGGTGTTTAAACACTAACGGGGTCATGACCTCTGATCACAGTTTCCTTTCCACATGTTTCTGCGATCGTACGTTGAACAGATTGAACTGAACGTTGCGGTCTGCTGTTGAATCTACACTTACGCTGATGTCGCTGTGGAAGGCGTCGGCCTTGTTCAGCTCTGAGACGGTGAAGGCTAACAGGTACGTGGACATCATCTCTGTGGACTTGAACTCGGTGAACTCCCAGTCGTCTTCGATGACCCCGAAATCTGTCAAAAACACAGAGGGAGCAGCATGAGGAAAGACGTCTGGAGTTACAGAGAACTGAAGGAAGGGGGAGTCTGCACCTTGCTTCGCCTCGTTTCCCAGAGCCGTGGTGCCTTTTCTGTGGATGATGGTCACGTTAAACTTAGCTTTCATCGCCGGTTCGTCAAAACAAGGAAACAGTCTCCTGGCATCTGTGGGCTCCAGATTAGTAGCAGCAAGAAACCTACGATCACAGAAAAAGACAAAAAAAGGAAATAAAACACAAAGGAAGGAATCACAATAAATAACATTATTTATACAGTACAGGCCAAAAGTTTGGACACACCTTCTCATTCTTTGCATTTTCTTTATTTTCATGACTATTTTCATTGTAGATTCTCACTGAAGGCATCAAAACTATGAATGAACACATGTGGAATTATGTACTTAACAAAAAAGTGTGAAATAACTGAAAACATCTCTTATATTCTAGTTTCTTCAAAGTATCCACCCTTAGCTCTGATGACTGCTTGCACACTCTTGGCATTCTCTTGATGAGCTTCCAGAGGTAGTCACCTGAAATGGTTTCCACTTCATAGCTGTGCCTTGTCAGGGTTACTTAGTGGAATTTCTTGCCTTATTGATGGGGTTGGGACCATCAGTTGTGTTGTGCAGAAGTCAGGTTGATGCACAGCTGACAGCCCTATTGGACAACTGTTAGAATACATATTATGGCGAGAACCAATCAGCTAAGTAAAGACAAACGAGTGACCATCATTACTTTAAGAAATGAAGGTCAGACAGTCTAGAAAATTTCAAAAACTTTGAATGTGTCCCCAAGTGCGGTCGCAAAAACCATCAAGCGCTCCAACGAAACCGGCTCACATGTGGACCGCCCCAGGAAAGGAAGACCAAGAGTCACCTCTGATGCTGAAGATAAGTTCATCTGAGTCACCAGCCTCAGAAATCGCAAATTAACAGCAGCTCAGATTAGAGACCAGATGAATACCACACAGAGCTCTAGCAGCAGACACATCTCTACAACAACTGTTAAGAGGAGACTGCGTGAATCAGGCCTTCATGGTCAAACAGCTGCTAGGAAACCACTGCTCAGGAGAGGCAACAAACACAAGAGATTTATTTGGGCCAAGAAACCCAAGGAATGGACCTTAGACCAGTGGAAATCTGTGCTTTGGTCTGATGAGTCCAAATTTCAGATCTTTGGATCCAACCGCCGTGTCTTTGTGCGACGCAGAAAAGGTGAACGGATGGATGCTACATGCCTGGTTCCCACCGTGAAGCATGGAGGGGGAGGTGTGATGGTGTGGGGGTGCTTTGCTGGTGACGCTGTTGGGGATTTATTCAAGATTGAAGGCAACCTGAATCAGCATGGCTACCACAGCATCCTGAAGTGACATGCCATTCCATCCGGTCTGCGTTTAGTTGGACCATCATTTATGTTTCAACAGGACAATGACCCCAAACACACCTCCAGGCTGTGTGAGGGATATTTGACCAAGAAGGAGAGTGATGGAGTGCTGCGCCAGATGACCTGGCCTCCACAGTCACCGGACCTGAACCCAATCCAGATGGTTTGGGGTGAGCTGGACCGCAGAGTGAAGGCAAAAGGGCCAACAAGTGCTAAGCATCTGTGGGAACTTCTTCAAGACTGTTAGGAAACCATTTCAGGTGACTACCTCTGGAAGCTCATCAAGAGAATGGCAAGAGTGTGCAGAACAGTCATCAGAGCTAAGGGTGGATACTTTGAAGAAACTAGAATATAAGAGATGTTTTCAGTTATTTCACACTTTTTTGTTAAGTACATAATTCCACATGTGTTCATTCATAGTTTTGATGCCTTCAGTGAGAATCTACAATGAAAATAGTCATGAAAATAAAGAAAATGCGAAGAATGAGAAGGTGTGTCCAAACTTTTGGCCTGTACTGTATGTTTAACCCTTACAGACCCAAACGTCCACCTTTAACCCTTACAGACCCAAACGTCCACCTTTAACCCTTACAGACCCAAACGTCCACCTTTAACCCTTACAGACCCAAACGTCCACCTTTAACCCTTACAGACCCAAACGTCCACCTTTAACCCTTACAGACCCGAATGTCGACATGGTGGTGCAGTGGTTAGCACTCGTGCCTCACAGCAAGAAGGTCCTGGGTTCGATTCCAACACCAGTCGACGGGGGGTGGGACCTTTCTGTGTGGAGTTTGCATGTTCTCCCTGTGTCTGCGTGGGTTCTCTCCGGGTACTCCAGCTTCCTCCCACCATCCAAACACATGCACTAATAGGTTAATGGGTTAATCTAAATTGCCCGTAGATGTGAATGTGACAGTGATTGTTTGTCTCTATATGTTCAGCCCTGCGATGAACTGGGGACTTGTCCAGGGTGAACCCTGCCTTCACCCATATGTAGCTGGGATAGGCTCCAAGAGACCCCCGTGACCCTAGTGAGGATAAAGCGGGTTCAGAAAATGAATGAAAGACCCAAACGTCCACCTTTAACCCTTAAAGATCCCAACGTCCACCTTTAACCCTTACAGACCCAAACGTCCACCTTTAACCCTTACAGACCCAAACGTCCACCTTTAACCCTTAAAGATCCCAACGTCCACCTTTAACCCTTACAGACCCAAACGTCCACCTTTAACCCTTACAGACCCAAACGTCCACCTTTAACCCTTAAAGAATAATAAATTTAAAAAAATTTGGCTCTGTTTTCCTGCATTAATGAGATAATTATCTCGTTAATGTAGGAAAACAGCTGAATTTTTTTTTAACTTATTTTTTCTCATAATTATGAGATAATTAGCTCATTAATTTGGAAAAACGGAGCCAAATGTATGTTTTGTGTGAATGCAGTCCTCTTCCGTCCATAACCACTGACCACAGGACAGTCATGGAAGCGGGCTCTTTCAGGTTCTTGTTCCTGCTGGTACAGGCTGAATAAACTGCAGGCTGTTTTCCTGGTGGAAGTGAACAGACTCCAGACAGTTTCCGTCAGTGTTTACACGTGTTGTTGAATTTTGTTCTCGGTGTTTGTTTTCACTCAGGATGTTCAAATGTACGAGTCAGAAAAATGAAAGACAGAATCACATACAAGAACTTTCCACTTTATTTCAAAGACTGTGGGAAAACCAGCTCAGAAAACCTGCAGTTAACAGAACAGAGCAGGGCCGGTCCCAGACAAAGGCTTAGACCTGGGGGGGGCACACGACCACACCCTCCCACACCCCCCAACCAGGTACTGTCATGTCGGCTTCTGGACTTTGTCTGTCTTGTCTGTTCTGTTTGTCATTTCCTGTTTTATTTTGTTAAGTTTCCTCATGTGTCATGTCTGTTGTCTTTACTTCCTCTCCCTGATCGTGTTCACCTTTTCCCTGATTACCTGACTCCTCCCTGATTATCTCCACCTGTGTCCAATTGTCTTCCCGCCCTCCTGTGTATTTAAACCCTCAGTCTTCCCCTGTTTAGTTGCCAGTTTGTGCTCTACAACTTGTTGTGTTCACTAACCAGCGTTTTGGATCCTGTTTGTTTGTCTGCCGTTTTTGACCCGTTTTCGTCCTTCGACCACTGGTTCAGCCTGTTCCTATCCTGCCTGCTCGTCATCGACCTGGTTCGTTACCCGACTCTGTCTCTGCCTACTCCCTTTATCACCTCAGCCTCCACCGATTACCTGTGCTTCGACCTTCGCCTGGATTACTACCGTGAGTTTGCCTGTCCCCCATGTACCGTTGCTTGTGTGACTGCTTTTCCGTGTATGACCTGGCTTGTTTTTTGACCACCCTCTGTTTGTCCCTAGTGGGGATTCCGTTGGGGTTTTCCCGGCTCGGCCAAGCCGGTCGACTGCCGTATCCACCCGCAGCCCAGACGTTTTTCCCCGGATCCGGTGGCTTCACAGAAGTTATATTATCTCTGTGTTGTATACTTACCCCTGTTAAAGTGTTTAATAAAAACACTAAACCTTACTGGATTTTTGTGATCTTGCTTTTGGGTTCAGCCTTTGTACTTAGCCTATCACAGGTACAAGTCGGCCTGATCACAGTCAAGGTGTACAAGTATATTTGCATCAGTTCTTCATCAGTATTCCAAGCAGATCCCCCCCCCCCCCAAAACCATTCCAAATGTTTCTTTGTCCATCTTATTACTAGATCTGTCAATCCTCCGAATCTGAAGAAAATCGGATAAAAACTGATCAAATGTCGACCCAATGAGTGTGAAAACATGCACAATTTGACTGTTATAACAGAGCAAAATGATGTTCCATAATGTTTGTAACAATAAATAATTCCTACTCAACTCCTGTGTCTTTTTTATTCCAAATACACACATCACATTGCTTTTCATGTATTGATCCTTTTTGTTGAACAGCTGTTTGATTATCAATTCTTATTTTCAGGTTTAAGACAATCCACCATTGTGTTGTTAACCCCTTCTTTTCCAGCCCTTTAATTGGAATAATAGAATGGGAACCTGTTCTTTCAGTATTATTAGGACTAAATCTGCACAACTAGACAGATGTGGCTCTGCTCCCTGGTATGCTGCACAACATTTGGAACAATGTGTCAAACGGATGTTTACGTGGAAGCGCATGTTTTCAATGGTGCGTTGTTCACCCAAATTCCTGGAGTGTCCGTACACCAATATACTTCCATCACTAATCTGGACTCTATGCCTTACAGATCTACTGTTCTCACTGGTTCCACATGTTTGTGTCCTCCTGTACCAGAAGACTTAGTTCCAGATGGAACACAGATGCCACCATGTGCTCAGACACATTTCCATTCACATCTGCTAGAGTCCGTACACCAGTAGTGTCCGTACACCACATTCTAAATATGTGGCTCTGATTTGACTGTTTCTGTCAATATATGGAATTTTTCAGCAGGCATGCTTTGGACACCACATCTGTGCAAGAAACAATGCATGATTCTGCTGAGGTCTGAAACATTTGTATCTGTGTGTAGGCATTAAATATGGAGGCTGTTAGGCTGGAGTGTCCGTACAGCCAAGAATGTGTGATCTGACAGGGGTACAAGCCTGACACAGTTACAGGAGACACCAGAATACACACAGATTTAGGACTTTAAAAGAGAAATATCAGACAAATCAAATGGTCTGTGTGATGTTTTGACAGCAGTATTATTTATCTGTATGTGCACCGCTCTGGTCCCCTGGACTGGGACCAGGCCCAGTACTCTGTTATTTACATGGGACAGGTTTGGAATTTGGACAGATCACCAAGGACCAAATGAAATATGCAGGTGGGTTTGGTGGGGCAGTCAGAGCATTTTGGGGGGGGGTCATTGCCCCCCCAACCCCCCCCCACCCATGCCTAGAACCGGCCCTGGAACAGAAGTGTGTTGACCTTTCACCTCCACACATTAGAGTGGATGTTATCAGCTGTTCCAGTGAACTTTGACTGGGAAGAAAAATAGAAAGTAAAACCTACGCCCATCTGTTCAGGCACACTCAGGAGTCTGTCCACAGCCAAACGTCCTGGGGTCGACGGTTCAACGCCAGGGGCTGGAGTTTAGCATTTAGAGTCAGAGCCTTTACTGTCAGTTACAGCACATGCACCACACACTGACCTTTAACCTCTGAGTTTAACCCAAGAACACACACACACACACACACACACACTGACCTTTAACCTCTGAGTTTAACCCAAGAACACACACACACACACACACACACACACACACTGACCTTTAACCTCTGAGTTTAACCCAAGAACACACACACACACACACACACACACACACACACTGACCTTTAACCTCTGAGTTTAACCCAATAACACACACACACACACACACACTGACCTTTAACCTCTGAGTTTAACCCAAGAACACACACACACACACACACACACTGACCTTTAACCTCTGAGTTTAACCCAAGAACACACACACACACACACACTGACCTTTAACCTCTGAGTTTAACCCAATAACACACACACACACACACACTGACCTTTAACCTCTGAGTTTAACCCAAGAACACCACACACACAACACACAACTGACCTGTAACCTCTGAGTTTAACAAAAAACAACTAACTCTGAGTTTAACCCAATAACACACACACACACACACACACACACACACTGACCTTTAACCTCTGAGTTTAACCCAAGAACACACACACACACACACACACACACACACTGACCTTTAACCTCTGAGTTTAACCCAAGAACACACACACACACACACACACACACACTGACCTTTAACCTCTGAGTTAACCCAAGAACCACACACACACAACACACCCAACACACTGACCTTTAACCTCTGAGTTTAACCCAAGAACACACACACACACACACACACACACACACACTGCAGACCAGGAGCAAATGGGGGGTTAAGTGCCTTGCTCAAGGGCACATCAGCCAACAACTTGTTCTGCCAGTTGGTGGAATTGAACCGGCAACCCTGCAAACACAAGTTGACTCTACAGCCTTCTAGGCCACACACACACACACACACGTATATACACACACACACACAAACACACACGCACGCAAACACACACACACAGACATGCAAACACACACACACAGACATGCACACAAACACACACATACATATATATGGTATGTGTGTGTGTTTATGTTGTCTTGATCTATGTTTTTTATTGGTATAATCTTTTTTTTTTTTTTCGTTTCCCTTTCATTATAAAACTTGAAAACCAATAAAACTCATGTGAAAAAATCCCATGAGCCACCTGCCATGTGTTCATCTAAACCAGTGGAACTGTGGCAGTGTTCAGTGTGTTGGTAAATGTGTGTGTTTGTAGATCCACTGGGATCTGAACCACACAATGAACATGTGGAAGTGATCAGCTGAAGGATCCCACTGCTCAGATTACAGGGGTTTACAGGACAGTTTGGAAATGTAAGTCTTTTCATAAAAGTCGGTGTTTCCCACTCAGACCCTTTGTTGGTATATTTGGTGGTTTTCAGGACCCTCTACAGACTCTTTATCAAATCCACGTCCTCCTTCTGCTGTTGTTCCAGACTTTTTCAGACTCTGAGGTGAAAACATGTATTGTTGTTTGTCTCAAACTAATCACTGAATATAAATCCGTCCTGTTGACACTGACAGTTTTCTCTATTGTCTCTCTTTGGTCCATTTTGATGAATGTGGACTAAACATTATAAATGTTTGGGTTATTTATTTCTTTTTTTTTTAATCCAGATTTGATGGAGTACAGGTCATTTGTTCAAAACCAAACTGAATAAACTGAAGCTAAAAACTAAAGGAATACAAAAACAAATGGGATTTTCCTCATTTACTGAAGTTCAGGCGGTGATTTGAGGTGTTCTTATGACTCATATTCATATCAAGGTTCTAATAGTTTTGGATTTTTCATTATAGTTTAGTTTTATTTAGTTTTGACTTTTTTTTCTAATTCATTCGTTTTTAGAGCAGGTTTGATTGTTTTTATTAGTTTTAATTTTTTCCCTAAATGCTTAGTTTTAGTTTTAGTTTTAGTTTTAGTTTTGTCGTCTCTTTTCTCTTCTTCTCCGTCATATTCAAATAAATCCCAGACAGGACTCAGCTGCTTCTGAAATGTTTTTTCAATTCTAGTTTTCGTCATTTCATTAGTTTTTGTTAACGATAATAACCTTGATTCATACTGTGACATAAATGCAGTTCTAACAGTCGATTATGACCCGTTGTCTGAGGGAACATTTCAACTTTCTCCAAATACTTTTGCCGACACAAACCCTTTAACCCTTTAAAACCAGTTGTGTCATATTTGCTCCACCAGGTTCTCAGACCTTTATCTGTTCAACCAGATCAATACCGTCCGAATAAACCCGTTGTATTTGACCTGGTACCAGTTTTCTGCCCCCTGGTGGACTATCATCCCACTGCAGCTGATGAAAGGATGTTTTTTTTTTTTTCCTTTTCAATTTGGTGGCTATCGTTAAATCATCCAACACTCATTTTGTCAGAAAGTCTTAGGTTATTTTTAAAAAGTTACATTAAGAATTACATTTGTATTGTTATTCAGTTGAAAATTTAAAAGTTTTGAAAAGCATTCAAATTACAGTGCCATTCAAGAGAAACAAAAAGGCTGTAAAAAGTTTTATTTAAAAAAAAAAACAAACTTGAAATGTTTTATATTTTCAGAATGTTCCAAATGTATCTAAAGTTAATGTTGTGAGCAAAAAGTTGCCAAAAACGCCCAATGTATCGAATGTGATATAAAACATACAACATAAATGAAATGATATGGGAAATTATTTTGTATGGATTATGTTAAAAGGGCGAATAAACATTTCACTTCCAAAAAATGTACATTTTGTGTCTAGTTTTTCGTGGGTCAGGTTTAACAGGGTTAAAAATGACAGTGGTTTGGTCTCCTCACCTGTCAGTGTCTGAGTTCCCATCATCCTTGGGGTCGCCTTCGTGGTACGTGCTTAAGAACAGCCCCTCCAGGTTTTCGGACACCTGTCCTCTGAACTCCACAAACAGGCTGTAGTTCTGTCCTTCCTTCAGTTCTTCCTCCAACATGATCTCCAGGAAGTTACTTTGGTCCTGATGGAATTTCAGGGGCTGTAAAACTGGAATGGCCTGGTTCTGGTCTCGGTTCCTCACCGTGGCGTTTTCGACGGTCTGGTCCTTACTGTGAAGGTAGATGGTTCTAGTGGGCCGATCGCAGTAGAAGAACACCGTCGAGTTTCCGTCGAACAGCAGCGTCTGGTTCGGACTGGTCACGTTTACCTGGTGGGGGATCCTGGTGTACAGGTGAACCCGCAGGAAGACGCTGTAGCTCTCAGGTACCAGGTTCGTGGGAAGTCTCATGATGGGCGGCGGCGCCGGGGTGGTGGACGGGACGGTCGGAGGCGCCGTCACGTTGTACTCTCCGATCTCAGTGTTGTACATGATCACCATGGTGATCATCCCGGTGATCGACGAGGCGGTCAAGACGGCGAATATGATGGCGAACGTCTTGGACATGACGGCGCTTTGACTCATGGTGGCTGTTGGTCCTGAAAACGCCGCCGCTTGAGTAGAAGAAAGACGTGTGATGAGTCCCAGGACTAGGACCGTAATGAGGAGCTGACGGTCCCTCCCTCCTATAAACAGGCCCGGCCTTACTGATTAAGGGTCAGGTCTTCGATTAAGCATTAACTCAGGCATCAGCAAAGGAGCAAAGATTAGGATTTATAGTGTGAAGAGGGTGATGTCATGGTTCTGTTGTTGTCCGCTCGTGCTCTCCAACATCTGGTGGTGGTTACTGTGGTTGTGGTGAGGAACACCTCCAGGGAGGGTTTATCCTCAGACGCACACATTCGACCGTACATTCAACAACGTTCACATGTTCACTGAACCCAAGAGCTGCTGAAGACAAGCCTTAACCCTTTATCTGGTCCTCAGCGAGTCTGTTTACATCCACAGCAAGGTTCCAACAGTTTGGGATTTTACATTCTAGGTTAGTTTGATTTAGCTTTGACTTTTTTTTCTCTAATTCAGTTAGTTTTAAGTAGTTTTTAGAGCAGGTTTGATAGTTTTTATTAGTTTTCATGTTTTTCTAAATGCTTAGTTTTAGTTTAGTTGTAGTTCAGTTGTAGTTCAGTTGTAGTTCAGTTGTAGTTCAGTTGTAGTTTAGTTGTAGTTCAGTTGTAGTTCAGTTGTAGTTCAGTTGTAGTTTAGTTGTAGTTCAGTTGTAGTTCAGTTATAGTTCAGTTGTAGTTCAGTTGTAGTTCAGTTGTAGTTCAGTTGTAGTTCAGTTATAGTTCAGTTGTAGTTTAGTTGTAGTTCAGTTGTAGTTCAGTTGTAGTTCAGTGGTCTCTTTTCTCTTCTTCTCTGTGCTCCTATTCAAATCAATCCCAGACAGGACTCTGCTGCTTTAGTCTCCATGTTTCCAGGTAGAGTGGGGACCAGAAGACGACTGGAAACCACAAGTGAACACAAGTGACGGAGCAAAAAGTGTCGTATGGAGACAGCAGAGGAAATTGCGAGAACAAAATGAATCACTTTTGTATCAATCCAACATGGACAAAGACAAAAACGAAGGGAATTTTATCCATAATTTTTTGTCTGTTTTAGTTAGTTTAGTAAACACACAATACAGTTTCAGTTAGTTATCATTTTTTTCTTTTAATTATAGTTTTTATTTATTTCAGTTAACGAAAATGTTTTTTTAAATTTACTTATTTATTTATTTAGGGGCGACACAGTGGTGCAGTGGATACACCTGGAGCCTCACAGACAGAAGGTCCTGGGTTCAATTCCAACACCAGTCCATGGGGGTGGGGCCTTTAGTCCATGGGGGTGGGCCTTTAGTCCATGGGGGTGGGACCTTTCTGTGTGCAGTTTACATGTTCTCCTGTGTCTGCGTGGGTTCTCTCTGATCCTCTGGCTCCTCCCACCATCCAAACACACGCTCTGATAGGTTCATGGGTTCATCTAAATCCCCCATAGGTGTGAATGTGACGGTGTGTTTGTCTCTATATGTTCAGTCTGTGATGAACTGGTCACATGTCCAGGGTGAACCCCGCCTTCACCCCTATGTAGCTGGGATAAGCTCCGCCCCCGTGACCCTAGTGAGGGTAAAATGGGTTCAGAAAATGAATGAATGAAAAATGTTTTTACATTCAAGTTTTTGTCATTTCATTAGTTTTCATTAACGATAATAACCTTGACCCACACCAATTCTCCCATCATTATCCGACTTCTGCAGTTATCCGATTATTATTGATCATGGAAACAGGATAATCTGATCGGCTTTATCCGATAACAGCAGTTATCTGATTCTGCCCAATACTCCGATGTCTTCACACATGTAAACAGGTTCATCTGATTTATTTAGTTCTTTTACATCTGCACGTGTGTGAACACAATTAAAAGTAAGAAAAAGAGAGTTTACGTAGTCAAACATGAGCAGAAGAAAACAGGAAGTTTAAGTCTACCATCACTACGTACGTACTCCGAAAGATATCCAATAATGGACTGGAGCGTCTAAACCAGGGTTTTTCCATTATTGCGTTTGTAAAGTTCATGTTAGAGCTGAAAATTACAATTACCCGACTCCTCCCAGATATTGCACTTTTATGGTCATGTAAACAGGTTCATTAAAATACTCTGAAATTCCACATTTCAACCTTAGTGTGTTATCGGACATCATCATCTACCTCCTCATTGGTTGCCGTGACAACAGTCTTCCTCCTCTTACCATAAACTGTTCAAACAGACACTACAGTTTGTCATCCTTCTGTGAACAGACGGTGAAAACAGTCAGTTAATAGGACTATTATGTTGTGGAATATTAGTCATTTTTAATCCAGTATCCTTATAATCATGTTGCTATGGGCAGAGCGCTTTGGCGGTGACTGCTGGACAAACGTGGAACAGCATGAACAAATACACACCAGTATAAAAACGACCACATCCACAACCTGTGGATCCACACCAGTCAGCGCACTAATAAGGTCATAAACAGTCACACATACTCTGCATTTACAGCTTCAACATGTTTATAACATCTGAGTTAAAAAAAACAACATGTTTCTGTTTCTGAGGAAATTACCAAAAATAGTCACCTGCCTGATAAAGGGTGAATATGTTTTAAGAATGTAAGCATCGAGTCCAAATACAGAAGGAGTCCAAAGACTGAAGGAGGAGCAGGTTCAAGTCCAGGACGAAGGTGGGACAGTGGATCCACTGATGGACAACTGGAGTGAAGATCCAAGGAGGAGGAGGAAGAGGAGGAAGAGGAGGAGGAGGAGGAAGAGAAGAAGGAAGAGGAAGAAGAGGAGGAGGAGAGGAGGAAGAGGAGGAGGAAGAGGAAGAAGAGGAGGAGGAGAGGAAG